>NC_143054.1:180936000-181097500 GCF_052426305.1 Pelodiscus sinensis | reverse complement strand
AAAAACCATGACCACTCTGGACATGAGATAATGCAAATGAGCCTTGTTAGAAATGAGCTGCAAAATACCTTCATTTTCAAGTACAGTGAAACTCTGATAAAATCACAACGGTTAAGGTCATACAGTATATCAGGTAGAATCACAGTCTTTAGAACTCCATTATTAATGCACACAACCTCACAATCAAAGAGGATAAGAGCACAGTTTCCAGATGCCAATGATTTGATCCTATCTTATTTAGCTGTTTACATTTAAATAATGTGGCTGTATAAATTTAAATAATAAGAACCACCAACAGATGGAATGTAGTGAAAAAAATGTGCCTTCTCCGAGACCCTGAACGTATACTACATGGTGCTTTACAATTTATTTGAGCAGAGCTCATATTAAAAAAAAAAGACTCATTTCTTTTGCCATTATGGAAATAAAAGAACTAGTGCTTCAGTTCGTTGCTGACACTGCCAAGGAAACATGCAGTTCTCTAACCTCCAGTACAATGTACCCATAAGGTACCAAGCATCAAAGCATATTAAAAGATATTAACTGCATATTTGCTTATGAACAAGATAAAAAGCTGTAGGGCCTCCAGGTTCTCAAGCTGTGAGTGGAACAGCTTTGCAATTTGCCTGCAAAACTGCATTTTGATCTTAATGAATATAAAATGGCTGCCATTAAAAGTAAAACAGATTATTTCAGGTCTTTCAGGGCCCATAGCTCTTTGACGGTCTTGGAGGGCCACTATGATCTTTCATTAAAATCTCACAGCAGGGCTCCCTCACCAGCAAATCAAGCCTTGCAGTCTAGGAGATTGGCTACATTTAAAAGTAATTTTCAGAAATCTACACAGATTTTCAATTTGGTAATGAAAGCCATAAGAGAATGCAAGCAGCATTTTGTTGAATACAGTTGCTAATCCAGTGCTCCCATTCGTTAGAAATTAAACTGCCCTGTAACTATCACACTGATGGCAGCCTGCCATTTCAGCTCAGTTGTAATCTCCGTTTGTTAATGAGTAGCATGTGCTAATTGTTGTCAGCATCCCTGCTATACATCCCTTCCATAACAATATATTTTACCTGCTGAAAGGTGTTACCTCTTGCACTGTCAGCATCCACTTTAAGAATACAAGTCTCGGAATGGCAGGACAAAGGTTCAGTTTTACTTGAAATCACATGAAGTAGAAAGGATATATTTTATACTGATACCAAGATTTTTCCAGAGTCTCATTCTCTGTGAACAGCCCATCCAATATTAATACATTAATGTAACAGAGATACCATATGCTGTAACAGCTCTGGGAACAACTGAAGTAAATTCACTAAATTGTAATGTAAAATGCAGCTCACAGTGAGAGGAAGTTGAAAGGTATGAAAAGTTAGAGTGATCATATCTTGTTATGCAAAGCTATGAAGAAGGTAAAATTAAAAACCTGAACTGGAGTCAGTATGAAACTGGGTTGGGAAAGAAAAGTTTGATTACCTGAACTAAGTTTGTGGGAGGTGGTAGCTGTACTGCCCTCAGGTGGATAGTCCTATTGGGAGGGAAAGGACCAATTATTGATTATTTGCTCTCAGAAGAAATTACTGTGTTTTCAAAACTCAGAGGTAAGTAGAAATATAAGTGAGAAGGAACTATAGTAGATGAAAAATCCAAAGCTTTCCAACTTACCAAATGTAAATTGAATAGTTACAGAACAGAACAATGTACACCCACTGAACTGTAAATTGGGTTTTCCTTCAATTCACATTTAAATTTGGGGTATGGCATATGGGGTGGGCATGATGAACTGGCCAGGATTCTTTAAAACAAATACTAATTTGAAATAGCCACATCTTCACTGAAGATCTCTCACCCATATTTTGTGACCGATACACTTTCAAGCAAAGTATTTTCACTGTCACTGAATTATGTAGACATCACTGTGTTTAAAAATACCCAAGAAATTATTTTGTGCAAAAAATACAGTTCTCCTTCAAAACAAACGTGTTTTTTTTTTAAAAAAAAGAACACTATGCAGAAATAATCAAGAAAGAAGTCTGTGCATACATGTACACTGTTAATTGGCCAGCAAATAAAGGCATCTCCAACTTATATTATTTATTCTTTCATTTTTTCTATTCCGTGGTACTGAGGCAATTAAATACGCTCTGCTACAAGCCTTACTATTTATATTGCAGTAATGTTCTGGAGTTCCAGTTAGGGCCCAGCATGCTATTGTGCTAGGAACTGTGCAAACACAGAACAAAAGGACAGTCCTTGCCCCAAAGAGCTTACAGTCTAATAAGACTCATTTTCAGCTGTTGTCAATATTTACTGGGTTCTGTTAAGCGGGGATAGGCACAAAAGCCAGTGATGACTCCCGGATTCTGTGACCAGTTTTCTGGCTTCCTGGACCCAACATTGTTTAGACTAGAGCTTCCTCAAGGCTGCTGTATGGGGAGGAGACAGGCTGCAGGCAGTAAACAGTAATCCACCTCTCACTCCCATCCACTGAGGTGAAGAGTCAGCATGCTGTACTGACAATATGAGATGAGGAACCAATCCCAAAGCTTGAGGAAGAGGAGTCACCTATCCCCACAGCTGGAAGGCACATAGACGCTGCACCCAAGAGGAAGGCGCTAGCTGTCATATACTCCCTTCTATGGGGGACAGAGGCATCCATCTGCTGGCCTGACATGGGAAGTATGATACCTGCCCAGAACCCAGATCCAACATGCTTTGAAAAGATTGCCAAGAGTCATTCATCCCTCTGAGCAGTACCCCACGTTGCTCATATTTATAGGCCGAGTATGACTCTGAGCAGATCAGAATGACTATAGGGCCTTTGGAGCAAGGTTGAAGGAGAGTAGGGGGTGAAGGTTGTTCTCTCATGTATTCTCCCAGTTGAGGTGAAGGGCTAAGGCAAGGACTTCTCTAGGACTCACAGGGAAAGGGACTTCTCTAGGACTCACAGGGAGCATGGCAGAAAGGGATCTAGGGGTCATAGTGGACCACAAGTTGAATATGAGTCAACAGTGTGATGCTGTTGCCAAAAAAGCAAATATGATTCTAGGTTGTATCAACAGGTGTGTTGTAAGCAAAACTCGTGAAGTCATTCTGCCGCTCTACTCTGCACTAGTTAGGCCTCAGCTGGAGTACTGTGTCCAGTTCTGGGCGCCACATTTCAAGAAAGATGTGGAGAAATTGGAAAGGGTACAGAGAAGAGCGACAAGAATGATTAAAGGTCTAGAGAACAAGACCTATGAAGCCAGGCTTCATGAACTGGGCTTGTTTAGTTTGGAAAAAAGAAGATTAAGGGGGGACATGATAGCGATTTTCAAATATCTAAAAGGGTGTCACAAGGAGGAAGGAGAAAATTTGTTCCTCTTGGTTTCTGAGGACAGGACAAGGAGTAATGGGCTTAAAGTGCAGCAGGGGAGGTTTAGATTGGACATTAGGAAAAAATTCCTAACTGTCAGGGTGGTCAAATATTGGAATAAATTGCCAAGGGAGGTGGTGGAATCTCCCTCTCTGGAGATATTTAAGAACAGGTTAGATAGACATCTGTCAGGGATGGTGTAGGTGGAGCTTGGTCCTGCCTTGAGGGCGGGGGGCTGGACTCGATGACCTCTTGAGGTCCCTTCCAGTCCTATGATTCTATGATTCTATGAAATCTCAATATCTTAGATGTCTACCCACAAATATAGGCGAGAAATATGGGGAATAAATAAAAATAACTGGACATGTTAGTACATAAATTGTGGCTTAATTACTATCACAGTGACTTTGGTGGGATAAATCTTATGACCAAAATATTAGCACAGAGGTGTATAGCTTGTTCTGGAAAGACAGGATAAAAAGTGTTGCATTATACATCAAGAATATGTACACTTTTTCTAAGGTCTCGAAGGAGGTGGGGCAGACCACTTGAAAGACTCTGGAAAAAGAAAAAAAAAACAAAAAAAGGGGGATGACATTACAGTAGAGATCAACTATAAAGATCAAATCCAGGTGATGTAGATGAGGCATTTCTAGAACAAATAACAAAAAATAACAAAAATATCTAAAACTCAAGACCTGATAACAATGTGGGACTTTACGCTGCAGGCATTTACTGGAAAAGAAAACACAAAATTTCCAATAAGTTCTCGGGATGCTCTGGAATAAATCTGTATTTCAGAAAGGGAAAGAAATAACCAGGACAACAGACCATTTGAGACTTTATTCTGACCAGCATGGAGGAAATGGTTGTGCATCTGAAGGCAGAAGGCAATTTGAGGAAAGTAATAATGAAATCATAGAGTACATTAGTCAAAGGAAAGGAAACAGCGAGAACAGCAAAATATGGACAACCTTTCCCAGCCCTCCCTGCCGCTCCAAGCTAATAAATTCAGAGAACAGGTTTAGGAGTTTAGAACTGGATGGGCAGAAGGGCTTAAAAGGGAGCATGGAACAGCATCCAACTTCCCTCTCCTTTAGTTGGTGAAATAACAGGTTTGATCAAACTCTGTTTTTTAGTGGGAGATGGGAAGGAATTTTTCCTACATTGGCCTAGGTGAAGCTGGGTTTTTTTCACCTTCTCCACAACAGATTCAGGAAATGCTTTGTTCATGCAAGACATGAAGGGAAGAAGGCTGTATGTAGCAACTCAATGAGTAAGTGTTGGGAAAACCAAGACATAAAAAGAGAGGGGACTAGTGGAAGCCCTGCAGGTAATAATAGAATGAACATGGGATCACTTGCACTGTACAATTTTATCTGTTGGGAAGATATCTAAAAATAGAATTAGGGTCTGATTAAATATGTATTAAATATCTTCTGTATTTCTTTTGTCATAGCCAGACAATGTTGTGGTTGTGCTACCATGTGCGCTGCATGCTGCTACATTACGAACTCAGACATGTCAAAACATAGCAAACAACACATTATGTCAGGGTGGAAAAAAAATTTGAGTGTCAAAGTTGTACTTTATAGGGTCCTGATTCAGCAAGAACCCTAAATACATCCTTAATTAACCAAGTTTGAAGATGGCTTCATTCTGTCAACAAATACTTTCACGTGTTTCTGTCAATGAAGAGATTCATATGAGGAAGCAGTAGTCACATTAATAAAGGTTGCAGGATCGTGCCCCAAATAGAAGGTATATTTTTTATAACTCAGCGCAAATAGAATGAACAGTGTGCTTCTGTTAAAATAAACAGCATTCAAATACATTGTTTGGATTGTTGCATATTTGCAAGGAAAATTTGTATTAACTATTATTACTACTACTAACTACTATTTATTATTATTAGCGAAAATAATTTATTTTGAGACACCTAGAGGAATTGTGCATCTCACAGAATATTTTAAAAAATAATAATGTACAGGTGAGCTCATTTTTAATTGATGCTGGTTAGCATTCATGTACTTCAGTGAAGAAATAAGGTTTAAGTCACAGGTTGCTATCTAGATAATTTTAATAAAACTAAAACAAAAATACCTGTTTAGATACATCCTGTCTTATTTTCTGTCTTTACGATAAATTAATTTAAAGCCTGGCATTCTATACCGGCTCCAGGAAAAGTTCAGTGGTTATTCTCTCATTAAAGATGAAAAGCTAGTGTTTAAAGATAAATCTCCTTGTGCAACCTCCTTATGACAAAAATTGTGACATTTGAACCCTGGCTAAGTTTTAGAGAAAAGCTTGCACTGATGATGAAAAAGACAGTTCTAGGGGTTTTATTGTATTTGCGTAATTTCCATTCTACATGCCGCTTTTCCCCCTCATAGGATCTTTTCCTTTCATACATTTTGCCTACAGTTGTTAGTGTTAGTTGTACAAGTTTATGAATTAGCCTTGTATCCCGAAAGCCATTTTGCATTCCTGAGGAAATAGATTCTCTTGAAGAATGTGTTGCCCTTAAGTATGGGGAGCTGGCGCATGAATTTGAGACACATAAAACAAAAGACAGGATGGGGAAAAGAGTAGGGACAAGAGAGAGGTGGAGAATTACACCTGCTAACACAAGCTTCATGTGGGGACTGGGAGGTAGAAATGCAAATAAACGAGTAGGAAAGCAGGGCTAATAAATCTATGGCTCAGTACCCAAAAATACTACTCATAAATATGAATTTTTTAATTTTCCATTGCTTTGCACTCAGTGCACATGTACATGGTTCACGATTATCAAATTCCATAGACAAGATATATGGCATAAGTATTGCATTAAACAGTAAACTAGAAGTCACCAACTTTGTAGAAGGGATGCTGCTGGTCTTTTGAGTAGAAGCCCATTATTTTTACATATTGGTAGCACTGACTTATTTATTCCACTGGCCGTGGGCCTGACTCTGCAAACACTTATTTGTGTAACACTGCTCAGTTGGTAGCCCCACTAAAGTTCTGAAAATTAAAGTATGAAAGAATAGAACGCTTTGAATCCAGAGGATCTACTCAGGTGAGTTAAATACTCACATGAGTAAGAATTTCCAAGATCGGGTTCAATAAGAGTCAGTTCAGGAAACAACATCTAGAGTGAAATATTGACTTTATTGAAGTCAATGGTAAAGCTTTCATTGACTTCAACAGTCAAGATTGGACACCTGTATTACACAAGAACAAGGAACCCTTAATATCACACATCCTTCAGCTAGGGGAAGATGAGCAAAATAAATAAATAATTTAAAAAGTTAAGCAGCTTGTATTTTTTCTACGTTCTACATGTGACCACAACTGCTGCCCTATACTATTTTATGACTGATGAATTAAGCACTACACAAGCATCTGACATATGCCTTGAAATGTAATAATCAAGTATTTAAACAAAACCTGAGAATTTGTTCACGATTCTGCTAAAACAACAATATACCTGAAATTAAGTTTTTCTTCTTTACTTTCCTGTATTCATAAGTGACTCGTGTTGACATGCAGGAGGGGAACTGCACCCCTGTGCCCTCACCAAAATTTTAACTGCTACATGGGGTGGCCCTTCATATCCCCTGTCTGTTCTGGGTGCCTCCCCTACATCTCTTCCTCCCCTCTCCCACAGGCACCAGTCACCTATGCCTTCGTTTGTTTGCATTGGATGGAGATTAGGAATACTAGGGCCCTTAGTTTTAGCAGTGGTGCTTGTTATTATTCCAGAACTCAATGAATACTTCTGGTTGAATCTGAAGATTGCTTTCTTTCCTCTACCCAGTTTTTTTTCCCCCAACTTTATCTATTATTCTCTCCCTCTCTCTCTCACTTACTCTCTCTCAGCTAATATCTCTTTTCCCCAACTTTATGATCAAGGTGATTTATAAACAGCTGCAATAAAAATGATTTTTTTCCATACAAGATCATTCTCAATAATGTTTTAGAAAGAGCAGAGAGGCTAAAAGGTACGTGACATTCACAGATTTCACCCCTGAAGCCACAAAAACCACACTTGCAATTTCTTCATCTGACCAAAATGAATGGTCATCACAAAAACAAATGTAACTTTGGTATCACTGATATGGCTGCGACAGCTTAGGGGCTTGAACTTAATAGACTTCCTCTGACAGATTAGGATCTTCTAGTATGTCTGCATCATCCTGTCACAACAGATAGCCAAGTCAAAACCACAGGCATGGGACTGCCCTTGATCCATAACCTTAGAATACAAAATAACTGGCTAAAGAATGTAATAAGACTCCCAAAGAAATACCTTTGAAGACAGTATTCATTTTACCTGGTGGTCTTTTACTGAGGATAGGGAGAAACAGGGGTGGAGGGAGACAATTAAGCATTAAGAACTGATTGATGCTTAAACAAAACGCCTAAACGGCAAAAGCACATTTCTATATTCCAAAGGACCAGGAAAAGCCATCCCTAAGAAGGGATTAACTACTATCAGATGATATTACTACTGGATTAATGGTGTTTTGCATTCACTATATTTATAAAAGAGAGAGAGAAAGAGAGAGAGAGATCTCTTTTAAGGAGGATATAACTGATTTATATAAACTCTAAAAGCCCCAAACTAGATTTTGTTTTTACAGTAACTTGAATAGTATTCTTTTAATTTATAAGTCCTTAACTGAAGTAATTTCCCCCCATTGTTTGGAAACTAGGCCCTGCATTTCTAGTAAATTGTTTTGAGATTGCCATAGCCCATGAGTCGTGTGTGACTTCCAGTACTGAGGCTTTATATTCCAGTGGATATTTTAAACCATTCTTATTTTAGACAATTGTTTTTGTAATAGATATAGTAAAGGTGATCATTTTACTTTATTGCTAGTCATTGCTGACTGAAATATTTTGCCAGATGAAAGTAATTACTATGACTATATTACTTTTCTAACCTGTTCAGTGTATCGCATCTAAGTTATTCATAGTGTGAAATTCTATACCCCCATTTTCAAAAAAGTCATATTGTTTTCTGCTCTGACCTTTATTATGTAAAGCCCACACAAGTGTTATCCTGTTTTTTCTCCATCTGAATCATCTGTACGATCTATATCTACAAAATGTTACAGGAAAACTCACCTTAGTGTAGCAATGTACAGATGAGAAAACTGAACTGTGTTCTCTGAGGTTTTTATTAAAGAAGGTGGGGTTGACCTCCTATATAAAAATAGTCAGTTGAATTTAAAAAAAATAAAAATAAAGGAGAGCCATAATCTGTCCACATTAATTAATGTGAGCCAAGATTTCACATTTGAGACATCTTGACTACGTCTAGACTGGCATGATTTTCCGTAAATGCTTTTAACGGAAAAGTTTTCCGTTAAAAGCATTTGCGGAAAAGAGCATCTAGATTGGCACGGATGCTTTTCCGCAAAAGCACTTTTTGTGCGGTTTTGTGCAAGAAATCCCCAATCGCCATTTTCGCGATCGGGGTTTTTTTGCGCAAAACAAATCTGAGCTGTCTACACTGGCCCTTTTGCGCAAAAGCTTTTGTGCAAAAGGACTTTTGTCCGAATGGGAGCAGCATAGTATTTCAGCAAGAAGCACTGATTTCTTACATGAGATCGTCAGTGTTCTTGCAGAAATTCAAGTGGCCAGTGTAGACAGCTGGCAAGTTTTTGCTGCTTTTGCGGAAAAACTTGCCAGTCTAGACACAGCCCTTGAGTATTATATACAACAAAGGGCTTACACAAGTCAAACTGATTTGAGGCAGACACTTTTCTGTTCAAACCATTATTCATATCCATAGCAGAGTTACTAGAAGACATGAATCAATAATAATTGTTTAGTAGAATTTTTATCTCATTGGTACTTTACTTATGACATCTCTATAGTGTCTGGAGCGAAGGAGCTTTCTTCAGGAATAAGATATGCAAGAAGGTATTATATTTACAGATATAACCATTCATGAGGCTATTGACATAATAAAAGTATAGAAGAAACCATTATGAAGACAACATTTTGCCATTTGCTATCACACAGTGTCACATAACACAGTGCAATTCAGACCACAGGCTGTTACCATTATTATTATAGGGAAAATACGATATTCTCAGAAACTCCTCTGTGATAACTGTTGGCAAATGTTGATTTTATAATGGAGAATACTTTAAGATATCTGCATACTTGTTGGGTTATCAAATTATATACCCTACCCAACGCTTGATTATCTCTTCTTCAGAGGCATGCAGTCTTTTTATGGGGATACTAACCACAATTGAGTAGTATGAAATAACTCCTGTCATCAAATTCAGTGAAAAATCATGTTTTCACGCAAAACCACAACATTTTTATTCTTGTTCTGAATTACTGAGGTGGGGGGTTTTTTCAGGCAGAAAAAAAATATTTGTATGTGAAACTGAAAAGGGTAAACAATTCCATAAAAGTAACAAACATACACCTGAGTCAAATTGTTAAAAATTCACCATTTTTCAAAAGGGCAGTGGGAGTTTGAAAATAATGCCACCATCATATACGGTTATCTGAAGAAACAGCAATTTTTTGCATTATATCAAATTTTTAAAGCACACTCAAAAAGGCCAGTTTTCACTCATATACTTGCCCATAACCTATTCCTAGAAGAAAAGTAAATGGTATTTAGTAAATGACATAATGTAATAAAAAGAACAACATGCACTACTATACTGCCTTCCATCCCAGGACTGCAAAGTACACTATAAAAAAATACTGGAAAAGGTCTCATGATGACATCTCGTTAAAAAGGCACTGCTGTGCCACTACTTGACCTATGGCGAGGGAGTGCAGTGTTCAGCATTCCCAACTGCTCCACATTCCATCAGCAAAGTCTGACTCCTTGTTTTCTATACTGGTCAAGTGGATTTAAATCTCAGTGAGTAATATTCTATATAAGGCATTCCACTGCAACGAAAGAGGAAGTGAGACAAAGCAGTAAATGCTTTAAATACAGAGAGGGGATGATTTAGAATTTCTACTGATAAATGTAAGCACCTCTTGCTCAAGCACTTGTATATTAAAAAAAAACCACTTTTTTGTTTGTTTACCTTTCAACTGCATCTCTTATCTAGATTAAGCAGAATACAACAAAACAGACATCTATTTTAAGGGAGTTAAATCACAATTATTCAACACAATATACTTGAATATATCAGTGGCATTCTACACCCAAATGTATTTATGACAACTATTGTAAAGAAGTTCAGGGAGGAATATTTGACTTAACACCTCATGGCAGTATCATTATATTTTACAATATGATTGTAGCATTAGTGTGGGAATTTAGTGTCCAAACAATAGTGTATCTGCTATGTAAGTTTTTATCTTAGTCTTTCGAATACCTGTCTTTAAATAACCTGCATATGGACTCACTGGTAGAATAATTCTATTAACTTAGTTTGTTTTTAAAAAGTAGAAGCTAAAATAAGATTTTTTATAAAAGGTAATTAATCAGTATAATAAAGTAGTAGGAGGAATACACTGTAAAGAGTTGTAGTAAAATATATGCAGTGTGCAATAGAGAACTGGTGTTTCAGGAGATTAACAATTATGATCACCAGTCCTCTTCTGTTTCTGTAATACTCCACACAATCTTTTTTAAATTACTTTATTAACCTTTCCTCCTAGCACAGAAGTGCCTGATTATAGATAATATTTCAAAATCATCTAAGGTGTAAGTGTGTTTGATTTGCTCAGTAATTATTTGTCTACTTTATTACATTGGCCAAGCACACAAGCTCCTTGACCAGCTTTATTTGAAGTCCAGTTAAGCACAGGGTCATATCATTTTGTGTGATCACTCCCTTTGGGCCCCAATGCACATGAAATTTCATATTGGAGCTGCTATGTTGCATAGTAACATCTCACATTTTAAACATGTGGAAATCATTCTATGCAGTGTCAGGGGGGCCTGTTCATAAAGGAATGGGATTTATGCACACATGAAAGAAATGTGTTTATTTGCTGCATGACAGACCCAGTGCATTTAAATATCAGCATGCAAATTTCCTCTTTCTAAACCTAAAATGGAGTTTAAAAACCCGTCTCTATATTTATCATTGCACTCTTTTTTATGATAATCTATTCTCAACATTTCACACAACGCATTATTTCAATTTGGATCTGAAGTATTAGTCCATTACCAGCTCTACTACTGTAAGCAGCCTCATGCTAAGCGTACGAGCACAGAAAAAAATATGCATCGCAGTTCTAGAGAAAACAAGCAAGCATGAAACTAAAAATGCAATGAAAAAGTTTCCCTTTTCCAACTTTGCAGCTTTGTGGGAATGAAAATAACATTTAGATTTCTAAAGATGAAAATGCAACAAGATGAAACATGGTACACAGTTTATTCCTGAGGGCCACTACTAGGATAAAAGCACAAAGCCTGGGGACTTTGTTTACTGTCCACAATCAACAAATCCTGAAAATTTCCATATGCAGCAGGTTTCGAAGGCTCTGTTAGTAATACTGTATATTGCTGGTCAACTCTGACACCCACAGAATTACAGTGTAGGGTATGGATGCCAGTATTTTAGACCCAAACTGAGCATTAAAAAAACCCCACAAAGTAAAATTCAGTGTCAGCACAAAGTTGACAGCGAATGATTATAACAGCTTCGAAGCTTGAAAAAGAGTGTAAATAACTAGGATCCCCCGCGGGCTCACTCAGCCTGCATACATAACAACTATGATGGACAGCCACTATGGTAAAGTATAAAAAAAAGTCACTCTGCAAAGATGCAAAAATTTCTTCTGCAACGAGCCTTAACTGTCACCTTTCTGACTAAATCAGCTACTTTTATAGAGGAGAAGTATCTATATTGTAAGCCACACATTTTCAGTGCTAGGTGCTTAACAACTAACCTCAGAAAAAGATATTATTAATATACTATTTCAGACTAAGAATTTTATTTATTAAAACCCACAAGGTCCTATATGATCAAACCCCTTTTCTTAACTATAGCACAATAGAGAGATGGCATTTGATTAGAGACCTCACCGAAATGTCAAATTAAATTATACATATAAATGTAAGAATGAAAATATTGTTACCTGTTAACATAAACATTATTATATTCATTCACTCTGGGCTCCTTTGTTCTTACATATGTACAAACACAAAACACAAACACATGTGCATACAAGTAGTAATGGCATAGTGGCAAATTACAAGTGTGTGATGTTGATGTACTGGGTCCTCAGAATTTGTCAAACATGTGCCAGCATTGTGATTATGCAGTGCCTTCATATTGGTACTTGTAAGCTGAGAGCAAGGGAAATAGAAATAAATAGCAAATATCAGTATACACCCACTACTACATCTTTTTTAAATTGATTAACTTGCTAATTAATCAGTTAACTATTTTTTTCATTATTCTGTGAAGATTGCCATCTTGAATTAAAAACAGTAAGTTCATTTGAGTTAAAACTTTACCCTTTGGGTGCATATAGACTGGCAAAAACTTGCCAGCTGTCTACACTGGCCGCTTGAATTTGCGCAAGAGCACTGACTTTGTAATGTACAAAATCGGTGCTTCTTGCGCAAATACTTTCATGCTCCGGCTCAGGAAAAAGCCCTCTTGCATAAGAATACTTGCTCAAGAGGGCCAGTATAGACAGGGAAGGACTGTTTTGCGCAAAAAAGCCCGATGGCGAAAACAGCCACGGGAGCATTCTTGCACAAAATCGCGTCTAGACTGGCCATGGATGCTTTTGTGCAAAAGCACTTTTTGCGCAAAAGCATCCATGCCAATCTAGACGTGCTATTGCAGAAATACTTTTCCGTTAAAAGTATTTCCACAAAATCATGCCAGTTTAGATGCAGCCTTTAATCATACTGGCCATATTTATCTGAACTAAGTAGTCTAAACATATAATACCAGTCTATTATAACTGGACTACTTATAAAACACCTGATTCTAATTTAAGATAAACCAAAGTTTATCAATATGACATTATATAGATCTTCATAATGATCAACTTGTGTTATATCCAGTCAATGTCTATTTGTCCATATAAAAACCACAGATTAATTAAAACAAAAAAAATCCCCACATTATATTGTTAAAAACACGACAAGATCCATCACATGAACACTTGAAAAAAAACATACACAGAATCTCATCCTAAAAGCTGCTGAGTGCTCTCTGCTCTCCCTACATTTTATGGAATTTGAGTGTATTTAACACGCCATAGCTGGTGCTCAGCATCTTGCAGAATTAAAACCCTTCATTAGTATCGCCATACTTTTACTAGGTGAAATTCACAACTGTTTAGGAAAGTCAGCATTAGGCCTGTCCAACATGTCCTAAACATTGCAAGACCCTCTGCACCAGAGTGACTTTGTCAGTCTTTTCATGTCTTCTTACTGCAGCTTAAAGTTCATTTCTTTGTGTACTCTGAAGAGATGTGATATACAAAAGCCACCTTTGAAAAACTGATGGCAATTGGTTTTGGTCATTGTTTTTTTCCTTTTATTATGGAAATATGTTGTGCTTTTCAGGGTTGTCAAAAAAGCTTAATTATAATATGTGAAAGGTGCAGTAGGTTCACCCTTCAAAATTCTTCCCATGTGATTGTCTTCCGAATTACAGTTCTACATATGTATCAGAGGAGGAGCAAGGTTAGTCTGTATCTGCAAAAACAATGAGTACTGTGGCATCTTAAATACTGCCAGTTTTATTTGGGAATAAGCTTTTGCGGGCAAAGACCCACTATGTCAGATGCACTGGAGTAGAAATACAAAATATACTAATACATGAAAAGAAGGGAGTTACCTTATCAAGTCAAGGACCAGTACTAACTAAGACAATTCAGTCAGGGTGGATGTGGCCCACTCCCCACAGCTGATGAAGAAGTGTGGCTATGATGAGAGTCAGGGGCAGATGAAGATTTTGCAGGGCCCAGGGCAGCACAATTTCGCGCCCCCCCCCCTTTGACACGGCGCATGTGCGGGGCTTCTTGAAGCGCGGGGCCCAGGGCGGCCGCCCCGCTTGCCCTGCCCTATATCCACCACTGATGAGAGGGAAAGTGGCTTTGGGAGTGAAAATCTGTGAGTGAGAGGTCATTTTAGATTGTTGATGTGCTGGATAGGTTTAAGGTAGGAGCTGTAGGTGATGGCCAGTGATATTCTGTTTTTTTCCTTGTTAGACCTGTCTTCTGGGTACCCATCTGGCTCTGTCAATCTGTTTCCTCACTTCTCCAGGTGGGTATTGTAGTTTTAAGAATGCTTGATAAAGATCTTGTAGGTATTTGTCTCTGTCTGAGTGTCTGAAGTAAATGCAGTTGTATCTTTAGGGCTTGGCTTCCACTCCAATGTATCTGACAAAGTGTGTCTTTACCCATGAAAGCTTAAGCCCAAATGAATCTGTGAGTTTTTAAAGTGCCACAGGACTCCTCATAATTCTATATTTGGCAACCAACCAGCCAGTAACTGTTCACAACCAGTATTCCAGTGGTGGAGAACATTTTTTGGGTTGGGGGCCGCTGATCCATAGAAAAATCAGTCAGGAACCATGAACAAGTGAGCCTAGAGGGGGCCCAGCTTAGTAAATTTTGTGTGGTCCAGTCCCGTTTTGGAACAGTGCGCTCCCCAATGCTGAGGCAGACCCCTGAGTCTCAGGGGACAGATCCAAGCAAGCCGTATCCATCCCCTGGGCCTGAGGTTCCCCACCCCTGCAGTACTCTGTCTGAGCTGGTGGCTTTTGCTAGGCATATGTCATATATCAGTTGACTGACAATGGATGTGGCCCTGAGAAGTTATTTGAACTCTGTGTACTTCATTTTACCTGCCTGTAAAGTGATATAATAATAATAAATTCCTTAAGTAATTTGTAATTTTTTTTAGATTCTTAGGGAAGGAAAATACAACGTAAAACAACTTATTGTAACAAATGGAATTTACATTAGCTACAGATCTGGCCCATTATTAAGACATCATTGCTGTTACAGCTACATGAAGTTGATCATTCATCTGATCCTTAATCTTGATACCATAATGGCAGCATTGAGTAAGTGAGTCAGAGACTGGCTTTGAGACTGATCTCACTAAGTCCCCTTAATTCTTAACTCCTCTTAAAATAAGAATTAGGCCAGTTGTTTTTGTAAAAGATTTGCTAAATTAACATTATATGGATACAGCAAAACCAAATGGCTATGTTCCTGGCAAAATAAAAAAATGTTAAGAAACCCATTCAAAGTTTTCTTTTAATCTAAAAATGACCAACAACAGTACTTTTGGGTCATGCTAAGTGAAGCTGGATTTGCAAACATGTAGAAATGAAATGCATAAGAGTGGATCTGGGAGTCATTATTCCTTTCTGGAATTAGCATAACCCAGCACATCAGAATATTAAAATTTAACAAGTATTTCAAAATGTCCTTGTATCATCAGCAGAGCGTCATGTCACAGGTTTTTATTGGTTCAGCAGGATAGGTGTAATTGTATCAATATTTTAATGCTTGATGCATATTGCCTGTGATAAATTTCTTGCATAAATAAAAAGCACCAATATTCAATTGCCAATGAAATAATCACACATTCTAGACCTTTATTATATCATGCATTATTTAATTACAATAATCAGAATCCTTTTGAAGGTAAAACAAGATTAAAAAGGTTTTGTTTTATTGGATCTATATATTTGATTTACATTTTATATGTTAGCTTTACATTAAGAATTTATAAGGCATCAATTCAAATGGTGATATTACAAGAGTTTATTCCTTTTGTAATTAGTACAGTACTCTTAAAGTACTCTGGCTATGAGAGATAATATTTCAGTATTTTAATGGGCTTTTTAAGTATAATTGATGCAACAATAGTCAAATTTCACATTTCTACCTGAAGAATAATGAAGGAAACATTTTAATGAGTAATTTAATCATTATTAGCAAATGATCCACTAAACTGCCATTTACTGACATTTAAAACTTAATAGCAGAAAACTGTATTTTTGTACATCTGCATCACTACAGATTATTATTACTTCTCAGTTACTTGGGTTTTCAAATGTAACTTTCTCCCAATTTTTGTTGTTGTTACATTTAAACCAAACTTTCTTTAACTCACAATTATCAGCTACATTTGGAAACTATGGGGCTTGACATTTATAGGGATAATTTAAATATATTACCCCCTTTTAATCATTCAGGAGATTTCAGCATGAATGGGCCCATTCTTGTGAGTATTTATGTTTGCATCAGTTTGATTTTGATAAATGCCCTGTAAGTTCCCAGATAGCTTCTTAGACCCAAAGATCTCTGAACAGTGTTAAAAATGATGCATGAAAGTACATCTTCTTTAAAAAACACACACACACACACACAAACTTCAGAAACCGTCTCAGAACACGTGAGATGAGGAACACAGCATCATATCACCCACTCCACCTACTGGGGTAAAGGAAACTGCAGTTCTTTGGATTTCACTCTATCAGGGAATGTGCCAGGTCTACAACATTCCTCCCTCCTCCTATCTTACATTGGCCTTCACAGATTTGGGAGATGTAGGTATAGGAGAGGGCAGTGCCGCATTAATATCTGTCATTTGCCTAAACCCACAAGTATTTTATAAATTTGAATCTGTTATGTTTTAAATCTGCTCAGATTCTATGATAGTCTGTACAGATTCTCAATGTAGCTGAGAGTGTTCCAGTTGCATATTACACAATGTGACTTAAACCTATCATGTGTGGTTGATTTTTGCATCTCCTGCAATAGATGCTGCTGCCATAGGTTGGAAAACTATAGATTGGCGTGACTTGCAGGGGAACAAGAAAGGAAGGTTCCCCTAGCAGAGCAGCTTACACAAGAGGGCAAGGTATCATGAAGTGGGAGATAGCAAGGAGGTGGAGGACATCCATGGACCTTGGAGGATCCACTGGTTTGAGGTGGGGTGAAGCGCCCTGCTTGTTCTGCAAATTGAAAGAGCAAATCCGGCATTCTTGATAGAATGATACTATGAGTATGTCTATACTACAAACCTAAGTCAATCTATATTAGGTTGACTTACTGTCACCACAGTAATTACTGTGATGGTGCATGTCTACACAGACATCCTTGGGTTGGCGACATACATTCTCACCAGAAGCACTTCCACTGTGTTAAAAAGGTCAGTGTGAGGAACTGAGAGCCTGGTCTCTTAGCTCCTCTAGTAGTTTTCTTTCTACATGGGCTACCCCTCTGCTCCCTGTTCTGCACAGGGAGTGTGAAAAACCACCCCGGGCTTCTCAGTTCTGTGTTTGCCAGCAGGAGCAGGAGACAGGCCACCTGGGACTTCTTTCCCCCCAGTGAGCTGTGAAATGGACAAGACTGCTAGCCTTCCAACAGGAAGATGGAAGAGGGCCCATGGACTTCTCATCCTGGCTCTCGGCCTACAGCAGGAGCCAACCACCCAGCTCTCCAGGGATGGCACCTTGAAACTGACAAGACAGCTGATGTAAGGGATGCCATGTCTGCACACACACTGTTTCATCCTAACTACACCAACATAAGCCTTACAGCTCTTGAGGAGATGGAGTTATTATGTAGATGTAGTATGGAACTTACATCAGTAAGAGGAAGGCTATAATGTAGTCACTGACATAATTAGGTTGCTATAAACTGTCTTGTGTCAACACCAGGCAGTGTAGACTAGCCAAGAGAAACTCAGTTCCCAGTATGCCAACTGGCAATGACATAGCCCAATGTAGTATATGTAACATCATGAAATCTCAGTGGACTTGAGAGAGGAGACAGGGAGGCATTATCGCTAGATCTGGGTAAGGAGAACTAGAGTAACAAAGGTCATGATCATGTGTGGATATATAGAAATAGCACATTGGTGCACAAAACATGTCCAGGCTATTTGTGAGGGTTTGCAGGTATATGACATACTTAGCTCTCACAAGTGAGCATGTTTGAGCCTCATCTGTACATGGCTAGGAGTCCCTTAAAGTTGGATGCTACAGGAAGTTGTGCTGGTGATTAAATAGGTGATTATTGTTCCCCTGAGTAGTACTGAACTAGTGTCCTGGCATGATCTTAAAGAGCAGTGGATCTCAAACTATGGGTCATAATTCTATTTGAATGAGGTTGCCAGAGCTGACATTAGACTTATTGAGACCCAGGGCTGAAGTCCAAGCCCCACTGCCTAGAACTGAAGTCTATGCCTGAGCCCAGAGTAACAGATCTCAGGCTTCAGTTTTGGCTTCCAAACCAGGTCTTGGGCAGGCTTGAGCTTCATTCTCTGTAGTAATGTTTGCTGTCGGAAGAGGGTCTTTGTGCAATGAAGTTTGAGACTTCCCCACCCCCAGCTTAAAGAGTTTTGTTCCACCATCAAGGGAGTTTTGTCTAGGTAAAAATGAATGAAATATAAAACTAAGTGGGTACGTCTACACTAGCTCGTTAGTTTAAGCTAGGTAGGGTAATGAGGGCAAGCGGAGTTGCAAACGAAGCCCAGGATTTAAATATCCCTGTCTTCATTTGCATGTTCCCAGGCACCGCCATTTTTAAATCCCCTTTAGTCCGAACTCCGTGCCCACGGCTACATGGAGTAGGTAGTTCGAATTAAAGGTCCTAATTCGAACTACCGTTACTCCTCATTCCACAAGGAGTAACGGTAGTTCGAATTAGGATCTTTAATTCGAACTACCTACTCCGTGCCGTGTGTAGCCGCGGGCATGGAGTTCGGACTAATGGGGATTTTAAAATGGCGGTGCCTGGGAACATGCAAAAGAAGCCTGGGATATTTAAATCCCGGGCTTGATTTGCAACTCCGCTTGCCCTCATTTGCCTACCTAGCTCGAACTAACGAGCTAGTGTAGATGTACCCGGTGTCTTCTGTCTGCACTGAAGAAAGAGTGTAGCAAAATTATCCCTGGTTTCCTGGCTGAATTCCAACTTGCAAATAGAAAATTACTTCAGACACACCAGCTAGATTACATATTTATTCTCCCATCATGTGCACTGCAGTTTTCATATTCCTCCATCAGGCAACATTTCCCTTCACCTCAAAAGCCAAAGGGGAGCCTTTTCACCCTTCTCCACTGATTTAAGTGGAGAGAGGAACCTGAAGCAGCCAGAAGAAAATGAGAGGGTAGGGAAGGTGAAAGAAGAGAGTCCCTATACATCAAATCCCTCTTCCTGACTTTAGCAAGGAGGGATGAGAAAATACCCTGTCTAGTCCATCAGACACCCTTCCCTAGCCAAAGAAGGGAATATAGACAAGATCCCTAAGTCAGCTTGTAATGAGATGGAGTGGCTCCCCCACTGACCCAGAGGGTGAGGAGTCCTACCCCACCCTATCATTCTGCCAGAAGTCTGGTGGCAGGACCGGAAGTATTAAGACAGGCCCAGGAGCCCAGCCACTGGAGGAAATAGATGCTTGCGCTGAGCTGGGAGGCTGCTTCAGACTGGAAGGAAGCTGAAGACAGGCTAGAACCACCGGGTCTACAGACAGCCCTGGAGCCAGACAGGCTGCCAGTCATGAGGGAAGGTCTACTCCAGTGGTCCCCAACCTTTTGAGGCTGTCGGGCGCCAGGGGGCGTGGCCGTTCACCCGCCGGGCGCCAGGGGGTGGGGACACTTGCGTGCCCGGGGGCGGCTCCCCCCATAGCCGCATGCCCAGGGCCAAGGTCCCCACATACGCGCGCGGGGCCGGGTTCCCCCCCCCCACAAGCGCCGTGCTCCCAGAGCCGGCGCTTCCCCTCCCCCTCCCCCACAAGCGCCACGCATCCGGGGCCGGCGCTCCCCCTCCCCCGCAAGCGCCGCGCGCCCAGGACCGGTGCTCCCCCCCCCCCCCAAGCGCCGAGCGCCCGGGACCGGCACTCCCCCCCCCCACACAAGCGCCACGCGCCTGGGGCCGATGCTCCCCGCAAGCGCCGCGCCATGTGCCTGGGGCCAGGCCAGCCCCGAGCACCTGGCGGGCGCATGCAAATGCCCCCGCGGGCGCCATGGCGCCCGCGGGCACCGTGTTGGGGACCACGGGTCTATTCCATAATGATCCAGGCAATCTGCTACTGAGCAAGGCAATCTGCTACTCCCTGAGGTTATGTCTAGACTGCAGGCTTCTTTCAGAAGAAGCTTTTCTGGAAGAGATCTTCCGGAAAAACTTCTTCTAAAAGAGAGCGTCCAAATTGCTAAAGCGCATCGAAAAAGCGACATGCTTTCTCGATAGACTGGGTACATCTAAACCACATGGCTCCGTCAATGGAGCCATGTAGATTTGTTTGTTCGGCAAAGGGAAATGAAGCCACAATTTAAATAATCGCGGCTTCATTTAAATTTAAATGGCTGCTGCGCTGAGCCGACAAACCAGCGCGCTAGTCTGGATGCTCCCCTGCTGACATGAAAGCCCTTTATCGATCTCCCCAGTAAACCTCATCCTACGAGGCATAACGGGGAGGTCGATAAAGGGCTTTCAGGTCGGCGCGGGAGCGTCCAGACTAGCGCGCTGAGCCAACAAACAGCTAATCAGCTGTTTGTCGGCTCAGCGCGGCAGCCATTTACATTTAAATGAAGCCGTGATTATTTAAATCGCGGCTTCATTTCCCTTTGCCGATCAGCCTAATCCACATGTCTCCATCGATGGAGCCATGTAGTTTAGACACACCCATAGCGTCCACGCTGAATGGATGCTCTCTCGCATTTAAGCTGTGATTACTATGGATGGAGTGGCAACCAGGACACCTGTGCTTTTTCCTCTTTCCTCTTCTTTCAAAAGAACTCCCTCTTCCCCGTCCACACACACCTTTTTCCGAACGAGCTCTTTTGGAAAAGGGCGTCTTCCTCATAGAAAGAGGTTTACCAATGTCAGGAAAACACCTCTATTCTTTCGATTTTATTTTCAAAAAAACGCAATTGCAGTATGGATGTAAGTGAATTTTTTCAGAAAACCGGCCATTTTCCCAATAAAACTCTGCAGGGAAGTAGGAAGTAGCCCAAGGCTAGCCAACCTAGTGAGTGAGTTACCATGATGTGGTTGGGACACAGTGGCAAACCGTTCTGCCACTATTAGGGCCCTGGGCTGGGACAGTGGATGGGCCTGTGTCCCCCTTGCTACTTCAATCTGTGGGTGACAGTTTCCCCCACTTCTCTGGGCAAAACACCTGTGCTTGTAGGCTCACTGCCAGAGCTAGGAGACCAGACTGTTTGCTGCCCTGCCCTGAGCTAGAGTCCAGAATTATTGATTGTTTGCTTAAAGGCTCAGCCTGAGCACAGACCTGAGCCCCTGAACTATTGCTGCCTGCCCCTGACTTAGCGCCTGGCTTACTGACTTTTTGCTCAGACTAAGTATAGGCCTGAGGCCCTGGAACTAGTTGTCACCCTGCACTGACCCCAGAATGGGATGCACTGACTGCAATGGGCCCTGGCCCCAGGGTCACAATCGAGATGCTAAGTCACCCAATTGATTCCCCGGGTGCTACTGAGCCAGGCATGCAGTGATGCGGAGTGGTCTCCCTGAGCTCTGGTGGGCAGAGTCCCACCTCCAAATGGATACACAACTCTGTCCCACACCCAGGGGAAGAAGCTGTCCATGACCCTTACCCTTTGGAGAGGCTAGAAAACGTTGTTTTGGGTCCCCTTGCCTCAAAAATGTTTACTTTTAGCTGTTTTGGGGGATAATTGCTGGCCTTCAATTTCTTCTCCTCTCCTGAAATAGCTGACTGGTGATCTTTCTGGATGGATGACTAGTCCCTGTTCATCAAACTAGCAAGGAGGTACAAACCCCCTACTGATCTTCCTTCTGATATCTGACTGGCCAGTTATTAGCTCTATGGCTGGTAAATGCCCCATAATACAATTAGTCTAACTCTAAAGTAATGATATATTTGAGTTAGAAGCATGACAGAAGCCTTTTTGACCTCCTAAAGCAAGATGACAGGAATGGGGTAAAAAAAAGGTTGGGAGAAGGCACTGTCTGAAAAAGGATGTTACTCACCAGAAGTTGCCAATTAAATCCAGGGCTGCTTCAATATCCTTCATTAATGAGAAAAGGGCTTATTTTACAGCTAAGGTGGTAAAATTACACACCAGACAAAAATTGTGAGGTTTCCAACATGGTTTCTTTGCCAAATTGTTCAACTACTGTGGTGTTTTTATGGTTGTTTTAAACAAAATATTAATTTTCACCTGCACAAATTGACTTCTCTTTTTAGAGAACGAAGAAAAAAGTGCTAGTAAGGGCTTAATTAATACATCTAATAATAAATAATGACAATAATTCACTCCCTGGGTATTCATGCGATGAGCTTATTTACAGCCGTGGGTGTTTTCAAAAGAGTGTATAGGGACCTTTTCTCTCCCTGGACATGCCAGACCACCTGCACAAGAGACAGTCAGAAACAAACTATAAGCAATCTTCCTATAATGTCAGGGATCAGCGAATATTAGCTATCAGGGAACATGGCCATCTCCTTAGCCTCAAAGTACTGGAAACAGATCTATTTATGGCTTTTTAAAGGTGTAGTATGAACCATCTTCTCTCTCCTCCCTCCCCTTAGGCACAACACCTGCAGGCAACATCATCTAAAGAGTACACCTTCTATGCTGCCCCAATGTGACTTCAGCTTTCTAACAGCAGCTTTGGACCCTATTTGAACTATAACCTCTCCATGATACAGGCACATAACTAACTCCTGCCACCATTAATCAAGAGCGGGAAAGACCACCATATATGATTTAGCTTCCAAAAAGCCTGTAAGAAAACAAAATCCATGTAGAAACTGAAATAGTATATATAATGCCAGTGCTAGTACAAGAGATCCATTCTGAAAATTAGGAGCACAGTTAGTGCACTGCTCAACTAAAAGGATACCATGCTCACTCAAATAAGCTAGCAGCGAATATCAGCTCAGGTGCCCCAGAAATCTGAAACAGACAAAGGTGAGCAATAAGGGGGGAGAAAGGGGAACTTGAGCCAAAGTATATCAAATCTGACTTCACTGATGTGTTTTCATCGCTAGGAGATGAAACGCAATTCTCATCTGGTTAATTCCAATTCAGCATTTCCTTGATATATCTTTTATAATTTCTCTCTAATTATAATGAAAATCATTTTTCAATGTAATTTTGTAATAAAAATGTTTCCTTATTTCTCATTACCTAAGAACATGGATCTTGTACAGCTCCTGAGCATGCTTACACTGTATAGAGCGTATCTTCTCTTTCTTAGCATTTAATCTCTTCATAGTCTACAGATGTCAAGAGGTTCAGATTAAGCTTGTTAAAGATCTGCTTCACTCTAACTCACTGATGATTATTTATTTAGCAGTTTTATGTAACCCTGTCATTGATAAGCACTCTATTAATTTGCCGAGGGACAAATCAACACTAGTTATTTTTCTACTGGCTATTAGATTCAGTGCTGCTGTTTGTTACAAACCACTTGCCAGTTAATTATAAATTATGGGTCCTCTTTGCCTATATTAATTGATATCTCCTCTGCCTTTGTAATACTAGACAAATAAATTGAAGGCAAGATTTATTAAGCAGTGTATGTCTTGTGTCTCTTGATTAGTATTCTTTACTTTTTAAACATTTATACTTGTTTATAAAGATTTGGCAGTGGAATATTATATTAGAGAACTGATCCTTGGGGTGTTTTTAGGGGGGGAGAAGCAGGGAGGAAAGAAAGCATGTTTAACAGCTTCCCACAAATTAGGTTAAAGCAACACACAATTTAAATTAAGCAATTTTAAAAGCTCCTTTTGATTTAGTAAATTGTTAGGCTCCAAATTCTTTGAGAGTAAATAGAGCATATGTGTATTTTTTAAACAACGGTGGAAAATGATATGACTACATACACTTATCTTTATACAGTAACCAAAGGATACATACTGAAGTATACTATTCACACTGTGTATGCATATTCAAATACACATACTTTATATGCACGCACACAAATATAAAAATACATTTATATTTATATATATAAAATACACCCACATATATCAATAAATATAAAAAGCCACACAAGTGTGATTACACCTATATATCTGTATCATGGGTGTTCATTGAATCTATTCTGTGTGCTGTGTCTAGTCTATGTGTTATTTCTATGGAAAAAAAAGGCTTTTCTGGCTAGATTTTCATTTTCAAAACCTGCAGTTGTAATGAGTAGCTTCAGAACAATGGACTGTAGCCATTTTTAATTTGCAGGAGTGTGAATTATATACAGCAATTGTACAGTCTCCTCCACTTATGAATGATCACTAGCCACAGGGAATGCATCCTTTCAGAGAGACACTCACAACCCACAAAGAAGATGGAGTCAGAATTCAGGCCATACTGAAAAAGCAATGTACTTTGGAAAAGAAATTTAATTCTTTTGCTCCCTGGCCAGTGCTAAAACATGAAAATGTATGGAAAAATCAGCCCTGTTATAACTTCAGTGGAATTCCTCCCAATTATACCACAGCTTAAAAATGGCCCATAGGAATAAAATACAAGTTTATTTTAATAAATTCTAATTTCACAGCATCTTATTACAGCCTGTAACTTGAAAGATCCAGTCCCCATGGAACAAGGGTGGGATATACAGGAGGACTGGTAATGGACAGAGCTTTGTTTCTTGGCATAGGTCAGGGATACAAAAGGTTTTATCCCTCTGTCACTTAGCAGGTGCCAGTATCCATGGGTCCTCGAGACTACAGTTTCATACCCAATATACAGGTAGACACAGATTTTCCATCCAATTAACAGTTTCATGTAAGGTTATTTTTAATGTGTTGAGTGTTGTGTAATATATTACACTGGGTGAATCCAAAGAAGGGACACTCATGGCTCTATAGATGAATGACTTTTGTTATATTGACAATTTGCTCACTGCATTTGTTTTCTCACTATTTAATACTTGTAACATGCTGACTAGCGCAATATGCACCATAGTGGTTTAGCGGATAGAACATGTATATCACCCTCTAGTGGCTAGTTCACAGAGGAAATAAGTCATAATATTACTACTGCTAATGGAGAAAGGTCTTGAGCTCTAACTCAGCAAATATAGTGAGGTCCCTTCAGGTATAGAATCCTTTCAGTGTCCTGGGTCAAAATATTTAAAAGCTATGCATGTACAGACCACATCTGTCAAATACATTGGAGATTCAGGCATAAAAGTGGCTCATTCCACTTCCTGGATCACTGCAAAAAACGGAAAGGGGGGGAGGGGACGGTTGTGTGAGCTTAGTTATTATGTCCTGAAAAAGCTGTGAGTTGCTATCACTAAAATCACCTGTTCAGGTTTTTTAAAACAGATTTAATTTATATTACATACATGTTTTCTGGAGCAACATTGTCTCAATAGGTGCCAATAGGGCAGCTCAGATGAGAATGTCAAAAAGTCTGCTCAGAAAACAAACACAAAATACGTTAATAATGCTCGCCTAACCTCATTTGGCTGTTTCAGGATTCTTTCATTAAGAAGGATTGGTGTTGTTTTTGTTTTGTTTAATTTTGATCCTCAGCTAGAAGCAGCATAGAAGTGCAGTTAAAATCAGTAGCATCAAAAATATAACGGGATGGTAGGTTGTACTTTAATAGTAACTTAGCCTAACTGTAAAGTAAAAATTATAACCTCTTGCAGCCTCAAGTGTTCGCAGAAAGAAAAAGGTCTTTATGAAAGCACAGGATGCTGCACGGACAGGCCATCTTTGGTTTGACATACTCAGGGGCAGCCCGTGTATATAGGCCCACTAGACTGTCGCCTAGGGTGCCGTGTTAAACGGGGTGCCCAATGATGACATCACGTCATTGAGGGCTGTGGACGCAGGGGCGCTGATCGCGCATTCCGCCTGGAGTGTGGGAGCGCCGATCGCGCATTCCGCGCCTGGGGCAGCAGCTGCCGGCCGCCCCCCTCGGGCCGCCCCTGGACATACTAATGCATGGGTACTGAAATAAGGGTCAGATTCTTGGACAAGCTCACACTGGAATAACCTACAGTTATTTTTCCAGAAGCAATAAGGCCGTGGAAAACCCAGAATTAATAGAACTAGACCCCCTCCATGTTGCTAGGGATAACTGCTTTCTGTTTTCTTTCATCATGAAATCTAGTAACTCAGGCCCTGGCCTTGAATGTCCTCTGTATAGGTGGCTCTTCGCACTGGCATAGAACTGACCTGACCTCAAAGGGGATTTTCACAAGCAGAAGGGTCTGTTCACATGAAGTTCTTCATAGGATCTGAGGCCTTATTTTGCAACAATTACAGGAAGAGTTAGGAGCAATAGTACCTGTGTGCTAAGGTCACCAAGCCAAGTTCTGCAGTCCTTTGTTAGACAAAACTATCAAAGATTACAGAATTTGGTCTAGTGAAATTCCCCTCAGGGAGAGTTTAAGAGCTGCAAGGATCCCTGTTCTCTCTCTCTTCTTTGTTTGCGTCCCCTCAGAAATTTGGTATATCAAGGATGCTCCTGCTGACACAGAAGGATTGGCTACAGCTACCTCATGGCCTAGAACTGGTCCCCTTGTGTTTGTCAATGGAATTGCAGATGGCCTCCGGGTACTAATATGAAGCATTATTTGTTTCAGAAACTAAGCATGCTGTCACTGCAGTAAACCAGCTACTGCTCACCCTGCAAGCAAGAGAAAATGGAACCTGTACTTAGACCCCACAAGTGGTAGTTTAGGACTGCAGCCAGATTTCCATAATGACTCAAGAATAGGAATGGGTGAACTGTTTCAGATAAAACAGGAAATGACCTGAACCTCTGCAGTAAACCTGATTTTTTTTTCAAGATTCATAAAAGTTAGAATAGCTTTCTTGTTCTATTTTCCATTTTCTTTCAGAGGAGATGTAAAATTGAGGCCTTGACCACCCAAGGTCATTAAAAATCCCATTAACCTTTTCACAAGGGCTTAAATAGAGTTAATTGAAGCAATATTGCTTCAACAGGGTTTGAAGAAGTATTCTTTTTCCAGTTTCAATATACACGCCGGTTGGTTTGAACTCTTCTCCCCAAGGTTCACTTTAAGGTTCAAGTTCAAATCCAAAATGAAACTGAGTAAGTATCACTGAGGTTCACCTGGATTTCTCTTAACAATGAAAAAGCATGGTTTTTTTTCACTATTTTCATGGGTGTGATGGCAAATGATATATTCACCTAGGTTCTTTCAAACTTGCCCAATGATCACTAGAAAAGTTTGTCAGCCTTAAAATATTTTAAAATTAAATGTTTTTTATTATATGATCGGGGAATGGCCTTGTTATTATAATGTCCCATGAAAGAAAGAATAATATAAAGCAATATTCATCATAGTTTACATTCAGTCATGTTGTGTGTTGTAAGAAAAAGAACCCAAATCAACCATTGAAAGAAACCACAGGAAGTGAGGAACACATGCAAAAGAAATACTATGAAGAGCCAGGAAAACTGCTACCATTCAGCAATGAGCAATGATTTCCACCTAGAGTTGTTTCAGCCACATACCATCACATCCAGCAACTGAGTTCTTGGAGCCTATCATCATTTCACGACTAGCCTTCGGCATAGCACATCTAAAATCTAAAAACCACGTGTCATTACATGCATGAAGTTCTTTCCTTTTTAAATACCAGAACAAGGGTTCATTCACTTTAAGACATGCTGAAAAGCTGATCTTTTCCCTCCTTGGAATCTAAAAATGGTGACAGAAGGAAATTATGGTAGAAGTGGGGTAATATGAGCTTTTTGGTTTTTAGTACTGAATTTTACTGCTGTAGCTTAGTTATGTTTGGATATTTAATTCTGATGTATTTTTTTAAGTTATGTCAAGGGCCTCTAACATATATGGAAAAGATGCTCTTTTAAACATCTAGATGTAAATCTAAATTACATAATTAATTACATAATTAATTGGTAACAAATTGAAAACAGATACAAGAAAATATTTTTAACACTGCACAATTCAACTCTAGAATTTATTGCCACAGAAAAAAAGAATTTAAGAGTTCAAAGATGGTATAGATATTTATCAGGATAACAAGAACTCACATTATAACATTAAATATTAAAATAAAATATACAAGAGTTTTGGAAGAGTTTCTATGAATTATAAACTTGATGCAGGAAATTGGTGAAATCCTATGACCTGTATTATGTAGTTATTTGATCAGCATAATGGTTGCTTCTGGCCTTAACTATTTAGGTGCTATGTGGAAATTCTCCCTGGAACAGGTGATTCTGTAATTGCCAGAGGATTTTTTCTCTGAAGCAGTTGATACTGGCAACTTTGAAACTAGATGGACCACTGGACTAAGCCAATATAGCAATTCCTATGTTTTACATGCTACTCTTTCAAGATATGTCATGTCATTTAACCTATTGCACCCATTTATATTTATATTTATATTATTTTCAGTGTTGAAGCACCAGACTTTTTGCTACCAATGAAGCACATGAGGACCAGTGTTCTTGTAAACCCAGAAGTAAAAATACCAGCTTTGAGTTACAAATAATTTTAGCAGAAACAAATTAGAAGAAATATTAATCATTTTAACAGAACATTTACCCAAAAGTTCCTAATTTTTTGACAATCATTTTAATGTTAGGTCTGTGAATTGTCAGTGGGAACTTCATATCTTGCCTGTATTCCAATTTCCATGTTACATCTAAGATTGAAGCAGCAAGTGATAAAGTGTTATAAAAAAAAAGTTGCTCTTAAAACGCTTCCAACTTAGTTTTGCAGACTCAAAGAAATTCCGATAAAGTGTAGCAAAAGTTTGTGTGTCCACTAAGACAAACTATTGACAAAGTACTGTTGAATTCTACTTGTCCTCTTCTGAAAGCATTACAAACATAACTAATTTAAATCTTACAACATCTTTGGGAAGTATCACAAATAAATATTAACCCCATTTTACTCTTGGGGAATTTAGGCAGAGATATACGTAATTAACCCCAAGTCATAGACAGATTCAATATTAGATGTGGGATTAGAATTCTGAAGTTTTTTAGCTTTCAAGCTATGCTCAAACCACAAGATCACACCTCCCTCTTAAATAGTACCTGTAATTAGACCTGCATTTATTTAAGGGGAAATACATTTCCTGGTGGAATTAAAAACACCTTTGTTTGTTTGCTCACTATATTCATTCTATGGATTATGGGGCTGAAGACCTTTATAGATATCTATTCAGGATTTCATTCACATTACAAAAAAGCAGGCCATTTTGGAGCAAAGCTCATTTTGAGTGGGTAAATTTCTTGTGTTTTTTTTTTAAATCCAGAAAGGGTTGATAAAAGGCATATAAAATAAATGTTGAGTGAATAGGTCTCTTTAACTATAGAACTTGTGCTGTGAAAATTCTACTTTGTCTGGCAAACACTATCAAACAGAAACCTATGAAGAGCATTTTTTCCCATTTCATACAGAAAAAAGAGAGAGAGAGAGAGAGAGAGAGAAATCAGATCTGACCCAGTGACTTCGATGACAATGGCGAGAGTCCTACTTTGTACAATGAGTATAAAAGCAGAGTTTCTACTCTTTGGGTGGGCATTTTAACATTCCTAGCAACAGAGTTTAGCTAACAGAGCCATAAAGATAGCTTATTTAAGCTCTGGTTATCAGCACCAATGAGCCTCTGGTATGTTGTGGTAACCCTAATGAGCCCTCCTGCTTTTCCACATTGATTTCTAAATTATGTAGTGCAAATAAAAAAGTATTGCCCAAGTGCAATTCACTGTCATCAGTAATTCTAATTCTCAATATTTTCTGGAATTCAGGTACATGGACTTCATACTTTTACAATAATTTGGGTCATTTCCAATTGGAATTCAAAACCAGGTGTCAGTGGTGAAGTGCCTTGAGGCAATCAAAATAACTGACTAAGGAGGTCACCTTGCCCTCCTAATGATCCTTATATATATAATATAAACATAATAAAAGTAAGTGTTTATCCAAGCAGGACCATTACATATGTTTACCTAGGTTTGCAATGAGTTAAAAAAGTGGTAGAAAAATAAATTCCAACAGCTAAAGTATCAACATATAGATTTGAAATGTTGATACTTGCTGATGCCTCAAATAAACCCAGAAGCTGTTCTTGGGGAGGAGTTCATAATGGCCTATATAACCTATTGTGAGTATATTTCTTCTCTTATGGTGCTGCATGCTTCTCATTATAATGATGATACCTAGCAGTTATCTGGCTATTTACATTTTTAGAGTGCTGTGCCAACAACTAATTAATCCTCACAACACCCCTGTGGGGTAGGTAAGTATTACTATCCCCATTTTACAAATGGAGACATTGAGACACAGAGAGAAAAAAAGTGCTTTTCTGGAAGGCACACAGCAAGTCATCAGCACAACTCAAATTAGAACTCAGAGGGTTCCTGGCTCCCAGGCCCAGACTCTGTCCACTAGACCAGACCACACTGCCTCTCATGAAGACATATGCCTCATTTAAGAAGCATGTGAGACCTCTAGCTAGTCCCCATGAACTTGGTGATATGTAGCTTTATTTTATGTAGGTTATATATCTATGTAATTCTGAATCACAAAATTGAGGGTTGCAAAGCTAATGTGGCCTGTGCTAAAGACACAAATCCCACCTAATGTTATCTCCAGTGATTTCCTCATTTTGGTCCTTTGTTCTACATCAGTGCATTTGCAGATAGAGTGGCATGCAGTGCTGGTTCTTCATTAAAATACGTGGCTAGGAACATTTATGTAGTGCTATTTTGCAGTGAAATGAAAGATAAATTTCCATGTCCAGTAATCCAGTCCAAATGTAAGCCACACAAAAAACTGGCGTGCAATGAAATTCTCAATGAGAAAATACTGAACAGCAGCAAACTGTATGCATGTTGGAATTCATAAGGGGAAATATAAAATAAAAACAAAAATACCACTACTGTAAAGTTAGATGTAACTATTTACCTATGGCTATGTTAGAAACACAACACTAAACACGTTAACAATGTTGGAATGGTTATATACTTTGTCTAGGGATTATATGACTGACAGTCAAAGAGCTGTTATAATATATCACGTAAAAAGAGGGTATCTGGGTCAGATTCCCACAAGTACTCAGCATTCACAACTGGGGCCAGATATTCAGAGAGCTCAGCTCCCAATTAAAAACACAAATATGTGGCCAGATAATCAAAAGCGTTCATCTCCCAAGCAGCTCCTGTTGAGAACAAGCTGACTGGTTTTGAAAATCTGACCATTTATTTACCTACTTAAATGGGAAATACTGGATGATGAGCTCTTCTGAAACACATTTCTAAAAATTATGATTTATATTTTTCTTATATACTTCCATTTTCTTTTTTTATTAACCCTAGAAAACATTGGAAATTAACACACACTCTCTCTCTCTCTCTCTCTGTCTCTTATGGCCTGAAAGTAAAATTCTGAAAGTTTTTAAGCAGGATGCAAACAGGTATGAACCACGTGACCCAAGCCCACAAAAGGCTAGTTATGTAATGCAAAATGAGCACATACACATATAAAAGTGATAAACATAATGGCCAGTAAAACTATTATACCTTTGCTTAAACATTTGAGCCAGAACCAGGAAAAAAATACAAAGCAGAAGCAAAAACTTTTAACTGACACTTGGGCTACATCTAAACCACACCCCACTGTTGGCAGAGGGATGTAAATTAGAAATATTGAAAGTGCTTATGAAGCCGGTATTTAAATATCCCACACTTCATTTGCATAATGGCGATTGCTGCTTTTTTTTTTTTTTTTTTGAAACAGGGCTTTTTGAAAAAAATGGCAGTTTAGACAGGGGCGTTTTTGATAGAAAAGCCCCGTTTCGAAAAAAAGCACTGGCTGCCATTATGCAAATGAAGCATGGAATATTTTAATCCCGGTTTCATTTGCACTTTCGATAAATCTTATTTACATCCCTCTGCCGACAAAGGGGTATAGTTTAGACGTAGCCTTGGAGTCTGATTCTCTGATCATTTACAATAATTTTACATGGGTTTGACTCTATTTGCCTATAATTCACATTGGTGTTATAATTCGCGTTGGTGTAAGAAAGATAGCAGTTTTCAAGTATCTAAATGGGTGTTACAAAAAGGAGGGAGAAAAATTGTCCTCCTTGGCCTCTGATGATAGGATAAGAAGCAATGGGCTTAAATTGTAGCCAGGGAGGTTTAGGTTGGACATTAGGAAAACTTCCTAACTGTCAAGGTGGTTAAACACTGGAATAAATTGCCTATGGAGGTTGTAAAATCTCCATTTCTGTAGATATTTAAGAGCAGGTTGGTTAGGCATCTATCAGGGATGATCTGGATGGTGCTTGGTCCTGCCGTGAGGGAAAGGAACTGGACTTGATGATCTCTCGAGGTCTCTTCCAATTCCATCATTTTATGATTCTATGATTCTATTAAAAGTATCTTGGGATCTGATTCTGCACTGCTTTGCATCTTGTGTGGACATTTACATTGTGAAAGACAGGGAGTAAAAGGCTCTGATCTGGTTGAATTTTGTGCTCATTTTGGGTAAATCATTCCACAAGATGAGTGCATTTCAGAATCAGACCTTTTGATGAGAACTTCTGCTGTTGTGGGTAGGCACTGATGCCCAGAATTTAAATATTCTAAAACCTAATTCATGCCCCACCTACTATCTGCACTATGGAGTGAAATCAATTATTTTGCACTGAACATTTTTCCCATAGTGGAGGACAACCACCAATATCCAAGAACAGCACCTCAGAATTTTGGCCTTGTCTCTGAACATAATGATTATTGTAGGTATAAACCAAAGCCTATTTTCCCTTACTCTTTTTAAAGGTTGTAACTATATACCGAGATTTGTAAAAATTTACTACTGGTACCATTTAGTCTGGCAGATCTAATACCTATATGAATGTTGAAAATATTACAGTCTTGCATTCTAAGTGATGATCACTGTTTATTTTCCACTTCAAAGTCTTTTCTAACACTCTGATTCTTGTACATCTAACTGTAGAGCTCCATCACAAGTTAAATTAAGATAGATTATGACAGCACAAGCACGTAGAAGTGGCAAAGTTTTCTGAGGTTTAGAAAATGCAACATTTTCCAAAGTACTTGTTATTTTTATTTTTAGTATCTATATTTATATTTATATATAGCTATATAGATACAGCATACACTTCACTGTCCACAGCAAAGCAGGTTTGTGTTTACAGACATCTCTATACACAGAACTACTGTGGCTAAACCATTTGAGGGAGTTATTAAGCTGTTGACAATATGAGAATCAGATGAATTTACCACTGGTTCAGTAATTGTCTTTCATATATGAACAACCCCCTACATACAACTTTTATGATTCATCATATTTATTTTTTGTTTCCTCAAGCAACATCTTTTATTAGTTGCACACTCACTAAAGAAATTTAATTTCTGCAAGAGAACAACAAAGCAGTTGATTATTATTATTGAGAATCTGGTACAACACAGAGTGAAATAAAATCTATAAGGCATTAAAATGACAGATTAGGCAAGAGCTGTATTCATTTACAAGTGTTAGAACATCATGTTAATGCCTCACAAGCACAACATAAAATGAAAATCAACTCTTTCATGCTGCTTTACTAATACTGCAAAGCTCCAAGGAGCACAAGTAGTAGTCCCCGTTAAAGAGGCAACGTCCTTTTGTAGTTTTCACATGCAGTAGGTTCATCATTAACGCAGGTAGGAAAATTTTCCTAAAGGTACTTAGTGGCCATAAACTTTAAATTGCTATCACTTTGCCATTAAAAGCTGATTATTATAATCTCCTTTGGTCTAAGGACATTAATTTGTACCTCTTTGTCCTTTAGTGATATTTTAAAATTTGTGCACAAGAACCTTTAGGTTTGAAATGTTCTGCATTAAGACCTTTGCTTTTTACATTTAAAACAAGACTACCTATCTAGAGTTACATCTCTCTGACAGTTTACTGCAGCTTTATTTACTAACAAAATATCAGCACATGCAGTAGAATGCTAAAGCATGTAAACAAGGAAGACTTTAAATGTTCACTTTACCTAACCATTGAAATCACATGTGTTCCTGTGCTCACATTCTACATTTTTTCTTAGTTGGAGCATTTTCACTGATATTGCATTGCTTTTACTTAAGCTACCATACCATCCACTGGAAAATATCAAAAATCATACATTCAGTTAGGCTAAGTCTTCTGTGGACATTCATGTACATCTAGGGAAAAGATAATTAGAAACACCCTGAAATTACAATCATTGCCAACTTTAACTGAACACTAGTCCTTAATTTCTAAGGCCTGGTCTACCCTAACGGGAAAATCAGCTTAAGATACATAACTCCCACTACGTTAATTACGTAGCTGGAGTCTAAGTATATTAAATCATGTATTAGAGCCACCCATACAGCAGAAAGTCAGAGGGTGGACATGCTCCCATCGACTTCTCTCACTCGTTAGGAACAGAACTACCGGCACCGACGGGAGTACCCTTTCAGTTCCAACTAGTGTGTCTTCTCTAGACCCACTAATTTGAACCCTGGTAGATCAACTGTGGAAATTTTGATCTTCTCCATAGTGCAGAGAAGGCCAAATAGGCATTTTGACTGGATAAGGGAGAGCAGGTGTAGACTATGACAGGGCGAAAGGGGAAATCACTGCAAATCAAAAGGGAAAGTGAAGGTCTTCCCTCTGAAGAGGGGAACTAGAAGGGGATTAGTAATATGGTGAGAGGTGGATGATGAAAAGGTAAGCTGAGGAGCTTCTGACCCATAGAGGTGCCTCAGGTATGGGGAGGAGAGTTTAATTTGGCAAGGGGTCCCAGGAGGTGTGAAGATGAACTCAGAGGTTCTCTGACATGAGGGGGAGTTTGAAGCGAGGGTGGGACTGTGACTCATCAGGAAAAGGGCAGAGAAAAGGAGGAGCCAAACCAGTTGAAGCCATTCAATGTTTTTTTCTAAGGAAGAGCAGTCTGCTCATTTATTTTCAGGAAAAATAGGGAGAAGCAGTAGAGTTACCACAGCAAAGCTACTGGGGAAGGAGAAAGAGCTCCATATTGGTCAGCAGTCCATTGATTTTATTGTGGGTGTTAAGAAATGATAGTATGCAGTTGCTAATAATTTTTGGCCAAAGAGATAAGTATCTAAATTCCAGGTTTTGTTCCACTACTCTGGGCACCAGTGAAGTTTGTTACATGAACACTAGGGCTTAATCTTATTTATTCATGTCTTAGTAAAACCTGAAATTATGCAACCCAAAGAGAGAACAATGAGCCTCACACTGATCAAGTATGCAAGCAAACTTACGTTTACTAAGAAAATATTCAAGTCAATTAACATTCTACATGTCTGCCTCCCCTTTACCACAATAGAGATCAACAATTCTGAATACCACAAGCCCTGGCAATAACTACCAAAACTTTTCCAGCCTGAAAAATTCACCATTTTCTTAGAAAGCCAGTAGCAATTCAGAATATAGTGTGGTACTGGATAGGCCTGCACAAAGAAAATCACCTAAAAATGGAGAATTGAGCTTTACCCCAGCCTTCATTGAGTATCCATTGAAGAAAGATATCACACACACACACTCCACATACTCACTCATTAACACTCACTCAGCAAGAAATAACACAGCCCCGGGTCCCACATTTATTAAAAAACAAAAATCTCTCACACCTTTTGTTGCAAAATTAAACTCAAAGAGAAAACAATCTTCCCAGCTCCAGTTTCATTGATAACAAATGAAAAAGTTAATCCCATATCTGCCTTTGATATAATGATGTCTGTTACATCAGACACAAACATTCCAACTACACAGCTTGAATAAAACAGAAAATGGTTCATGGATTGCATAGTCACTACCCAACTCAAGGAAAGATAAGTGATAGCTAAAGCTAAATGTACCCGATTTATTTGGCACACAAATGAGAGAAGAAAGGCATTTAGTAGTCAAAAGGAACTGTTAAGCTTATTTAATTCCAATTCCTCCCTCTTCCCGAACACCTAATTTTTAACTTGAATAGCAACTAAGTATGCATTCACAGATTTCACAAAACAAAAGCAGGTATTTAGTAGGCATGACCAACCACAATTAGGTACTCAAGTGTTGTATAATGTACAATGGTGAGTGGCATGTTACAAAACACAAAATGAGAGAGTTTCAATGCAGAGGGTGCATTATCCAGAGACACTGCTGAAAATTGAACAGTAGTTTGCTGCTATCTTTGCAACTCCTGAATTCACTGGTCTCTTCTGACTGAGATTTATCAAGGGTGGTTACATCTGAATAAGAATTATGTTATGGAACCCACTTCTCTTATACAGAAGCCTGATGTAACAATATCACCCAGAATCTTGTGTCACAGTGAGTCCTGAAACTCTGGTGCCCATCAAAATGAGTTCTTCTACTACCTAAGTTCTTTCCTTTCATTCTCCTTCCTTTTTTGCACAAAGTCTAGTTTCATCTTGCCCACTTCTCTGAAATGCCATCAGGTTGCACAATAGTCTCCAGAATACAAGAAAAAGACAAGACATAGGGTGGCATAAGTTGCACCAACTTTACATCTCCATGTTTTATATAGATATAAGTAATTCTGAGAGTAGGGAATGTTAGCAAGTGCACTCTTCTCATCAAGCAATCTGCCTATAAATATGTGATGTCACTCTTCTATCATCTAGGTGTGTAATTCAGGATCATCACTAATGCATTTGAGCTTCTATCACTTCTCACTGACATCCCATCACTGATGTTGGCAGCAATGAAAGGGCCAGCCACAACTACTTTTTAAGCAATTTCAACCACCACCACTGGTGTTGTGAAAGTGGAAGCTCTCTGGTGTTCCTTTTGGTAACTGCAATATCTTAAACTGAAGTGCTGCAGCCCAGTAAGAAGCCATTATCTAATCTGTGTGAGACACTCCAAAAATTTGTAGTGATTACCTTCTGGGTATCATGCTAGCAAAGCACTATATTTAAAGTAGTCACATAAGAGACACCTGCTGTTCAGGTAAGCTCACCAAAAATACTGTCGATACAGACAATTAACATTCTGTGAGAATGCTGAATCATATCCCACATTGTTGTCCTTGAAACGTACTGCAAAATCTGTGCATGGATTCAGAACCAGGTGTTTGACATTATACAAACACTTCAGTCAACATTTTTCTCTTTCTTTTTTCTTATTAATTTGGCGAATGTTATGATCTCTACTATCAGGAGTGCTATAAAAACTTGAGAGATTTTGGTTGAAACTTTGGTTGAAAGTAAGTTTGGGATTTGTCTGTAGGAAGAGTGGTTAAATACTGACGAATCTGTGTAAAAGGAATGAAAAGGAAAAAGGATTGGTGGGATTCAATCAGGTTTTTTTTTAAATGGGGAAAAAACTAAACAGAAAATTAAAAAAAGATCATCCAGCAATAGCAAGTAAGCTATCCACCAAACTCTCAAAAGTAATATTCAGCTCAGAGATTCCTGGTAAAAAAGCAAAGAGTGTCAAATTTAAGAAAAATTTAAAATGTACATTTGCTACCTTCTCAGTGTAAATGATGACAAACTGAGATTAAGAATAATACAGTACAGAATAATCTAAATAAAGCAATTTGTTTGGCTGATGTATATGATAAAATAATTGACATCATCATATATGTTCATATATGTTTAATAATAAAAATTCTGAAACTGACTGCTTAATTCTGATCAGCTAAACTGATTTCTTGACTTCTCTGTAAATGCTAGGGATAGCACAGTGTGCATGATCCTTAAGACATTCAACCATTCTTTTCTTCTAACCTACCCTTTTAACTACTATTTCTTACTTTTCTCCTACAGCAGCCTCGATCTTTATCCTCACTCATTGAAAACAAAGCAAGGAAGATCTGGATTCAGATGCAATTTAAGTGCACATTAATGGATATTGATTTTGGTGTGGGAATTTTTAAAAATTAAGACTAATATGTGCATAAAAACTGATTTTAGATATACCTACACAACTTATTCAAATTAACCCAGAGCAAAATTACTGCATAACCCTCCAAAGAGTGAAGAGCATCAAAGGGACACCATGAATATTATTTAGACTACTGATGAATATGTAGGCACGAGTAGTCTCTAGGTAAAGATAAAACTCTTTTTCTTAGCCTTTGAGAAATTACCTTGTGTTCCTATGCCAAGCACAGACAAGGACCTGGGTGAGAATCATTTCTCAATCTCAATCTGAACAAATGGCTGGTGATGTTGAAAAGGAAAAATCTGAGGATCTGGCAATATTTATATCTCCTCCTTTACCTGAGGGCACCAGTATCTCCTCATTTACCTCAGAGCACCAGTCTGCTCATTGTCAAAATGTCCAGAGTCTCATGTGCTACCTCTCCACTGCTGGACAATCAAACCCTGACCTTGCTTTAAGTTATAAGAGGGAGCTGCCTGCCAAATTTGGTGGCCCTAGCTCTTACCATTTAGGATGAGTTCTTGAAGAAACAGACTCACAGACAGATAGATGCACAAACAGACAGAGACAGAAAAACAGACAGAGCAACTCTTTCAAATATATAGTAGATATTGAAATAACTGACGATTTAAAAATGTCCTTTTCTATATTGTTTTAGAACTTAAATAGTTAGGTGAGTGGCAATAGTTGCTTTGACTCTCAGATAAATGACTGTTTTCATTACTATTCTGAATAATTGTTAACATTCTTTTCAGAAAAAAAAGTCAAATGAAAAAATAGCATGATTTACTAATAAAAACAAGGCTGAGGTGACTTAGACCCCTATTCAACAAAGCACTTAAGAATGTGCTTAAATCCATCTGTATTTAGCAAAGGACCTAAGCACATGTTTAAATGCTTTACTGAATAGAGATGGCTTCCTGAAATGGGATCTTAACAGAGAATTGGAATGGGGAGACTAAGAGATGGGGGAAAGCCGATTGGTGCGGAGATGCACGTAAATCGGAGAGAGACTTCTCTTAGAGGAGAATCCGTTGATAGAGATTCTCTAAGCTGTAGTCAGAAATAGAGGAGGGGAGAAGGCAAACCATTGGCCAGAGCTGACAAACAACTGCATACAAAGGAATCCAATGCATCAGGGAAGGGCAGACAAATAACCAGTGGCAAATTTTTAAAGTGCTTGTACACAAATGCTAGGAGTCTGACTAATAAGATGGGTGAACTAGAGTACCTCGTATTAAATGAGGAGATAGACATAATAGGCATCACTGAAACCTGGTGGAATGAGGAAAATCTGTGGGACACAATCATACCGGGATATAAAATATATAGAAAGGATAGAGCAGGCCGGCTGGGTGGCGGAGTGGCACTGTATGTGAAAGATAATGTAGAATCAAATGAAATAAAAATATTAAGTGAATCAACATGTTCCATAGAATCACTATGGATAGAAATTCCATGCTCCAATAATAAGAAATTAGCAGTAGGGATATATTACCGACCACCTGACCAGGACAGCGATACTGACATAGAAATGCTGAGGGAGATTAGAGAGGCTACCAAAATAGAGAACTCTATAATAATGGGGGATTTTAATTACCCCCATATTGACTGGATACATGTCACCTCAGGAAGAGAAGCGGAGATAAAATTTCTCAATGGCTTAAATGACTGCTTCTTGGAGCAGCTAGTGCAGGAACCCACAAGGGGAGAGGCAATTCTCGATTTAGTCCTGAGTGGAGCGCAGGATTAGGTCCAGGATATAACCGTTACAGGACCGCTTGGGAATAGTGACCATAATATAATAACATTCAACATTCCTGTGGTGGGAAGAACACCTCAGCAGTCCAGCACCCTGGCATTTAATTTCAAAAAGGGGAATTACACAAAAATGAGGAGGTTTGTTAACCAGAAATTAAAAGGCACAGTGACTAGAGCCAAATCCCTGAAAGCTGCATGGAAACTTTTTAAAGACACCATAATAGAGGCCCAACTTAAATGTATACCCCAAATTAAAAAACATAGCAAGAGACCTAAAAAAGAATCACCGTGGCTTAACCACCATGTAAAAGAAGCAGTGAGGGACAAAAAGGTATCTTTTAAGAAGTGGAAGTCCAATCCTAGTGAGATAAATAGAAAGGAACATAAACACTGTCAAATCAAGTGTAAACATGTAATAAGAAAAGCAAAAAAAGATTTTGAGGAACAGCTAGCCAAAAACTCAAAAAGAAATAACAAAATGTTTTTTAAGTACATTAGAAGCAGGAAGCCTGCTAAAAAGCCTGTGGGTCCCCTAGATGATCGAGCTATAAAAGGAGCAATCAAGGACGATAAAGCCATTGCGGAGAAACTAAATGATTTCTTTGCTTCAGTCTTCACGGCTGAGGATGTTGGGGAGATTCCTGAATCTGCACCGTCCTTTGTGGGTGATGAATCTGAGGAACTGTCCCGGATTGAAGTGTCATTAGAGGAGGTTTTGGAACAAATAGAAAAACTTAATGTTAACAAATCTCCGGGACCGGATGGCATTCATCCAAGGGTTCTAAAAGAACTTAAATGGGAAATTGCTGAGCTATTATCTGTGGTTTGTAACCTATCCTTTAAATCGGCTTCCGTACCTAATGACTGGAAGGTAGCCAACGTGACACCAATATTTAAAAAGGGCTCTAGAGGCGATCCTGGCAATTACAGACCGGTAAGTCTAACTTCAGTACCGGGCAAATTAGTCGAAACAATAGTAAAGAATAAAATTGTGAAGCATGTAGAAGAACATAATTTATTGGACAAAAGTCAACATGGTTTCTGTAAAGGGAAATCCTGTCTTACTAATCTATTAGAGTTCTTTGAAGGGGTTAACAAACATGCGGACAAGGGGGAGCCAGTAGATATAGTATACTTGGATTTTCAGAAAGCCTTTGACAAGGTCCCTCACCAAAGGCTCTTGTGTAAATTACATGGCCATGGGATAAGAGGGAAGGTTCTTTTCTTGGATTGAGAACTGGCTAAAAGACAGGAAACAAAGGGTAGGAATAAATGGTAAATTTTCAGATTGGAGGGGGTAACTAGTGGTGTACCTCAAGGGTCAGTCCTGGAACCAATCCTTTTCAACTTATTCATAAATGATCTGGAGAAAGGGGTAAGCAGTGACGTAGTAAAGTTTGCAGATGATACCAAACTGTTTAGAATAGTCAAGACAGAAGCAGACTGTGAGGGACTCCAAGAAGATCTCACCAAACTGAGTGATTGGGCAACAAAATGGCAAATGAAATTTAATGTGGATAAGTGTAAAGTAATGCACATCGGGAAAAATAACCCCAACTATACGTACAGTATTTGGCTACGACAAATCAGGAAAGAGATCTTGGCGTTATCGTGGACAGTTCTCTGAAAACTTCCACACAGTGTGCAGCGGCGGTCAAAAAGGCAAATAGGATGCTAGGAATTATTAGGAAAGGGATAGAAAATAAGACCCAGAACATCTTACTGCCCCTGTATAAAACTATGGTACGCCCACATCTTGAATACTGTGTACAGATGTGGTCTCCTCACCTCAAAAAAGATATTTTGGCCTTGGAAAGGGTTCAGAAAAGGGCAACTAAAATGATTAGGGGTTTGGAACGGGTCCCATATGAGGAGAGGCTAAAGAGACTGGGACTTTTCAGTTTAGAAAAGAGGAGACTGAGGGGGGATATGATAGAGGTCTATAAAATCATGAGTGGTGTGGAGAGGGCTGATAAAGAAAAGTTATTTATTAGTTCCCATAATAGAAGAACTAGAGGACACCAAATGAAATTAATGGGTAGCAGGTTTAAAACTAATAAAAGGAAGTTCTTCTTCACACAGCGTGTTGTCAACCTGTGGAACTCCTTGCCAGAGGAGGCGGTGAAGGCTAGGACTATAATAGAGTTTAAAGAGAAGCTGGATAAATTCATGGAGGTTAGGTCCATAAAAGGCTATTAGCCAGGGGATAAAATGGTGTCCTTGGCCTCTGTCAGAGGCTGGAGAGGGATGGCAGGAGACAAATCGCTTGATCATTGTCTTCGGTCAACCCTCTCTGGGGTACCTGGTGCTGGCCAGGTAATGTATAATTACCCACTTATTTAAAACATTTACATGTAGTATTCCTACATGTATTTAAGGTTCTTATTATTTATTATTTGTGTTACTAAAGTGTCTGGGAGCAAAGTTATAGACCAGGACCTTATTGTGCTTCGTGAAGTACAAGCACAGCACTGAAAGACAGTTATTTATGTTGATTATACATTCAATATACAACAGAATGGTGAATTTGCTCATATGTCAGGATTTCTCTTTGAACCCTAAGGTTTTCCTGGTGCTTTTTTCCCATGGGTAGAACACAAAAGACATTAATTTGATAACAATGTATTTTTCTTTATCTATTATAGATTTATCATAAAAGCCCAATCAAGAGAGGAACAATAATTCCTGCAAAATGGCATGGAGCTTCAGATGTTGACTAGGCAATGGCATTTTCAAGTAATAAAATAGCAAGTGATGTCAATCTCTCATTGGCTGTAATGTCGATTGAAGATATGTTTTAATGAGCCTGAGGTTCAAAAAGCTACGCTCAACACTCATGACCGTGGCTGGCAGATGAGCAGAATCCTCAAAGCCATCCACACATTAGGAAAAATATCCATCAGTTCTGCATTATGAATAATTTGGAGAACTTGGAGTAGAAAGTGCTTCCTGTGTGGCAAAATGTGATGGATGTTGTCCAGTTCATCATAGAGGTCTTTATTACTGACATACGAACATTCCCCATGTGTTGGCATCCGGTGAAGCTCCATACAATCATTCAAGAATGTTTTCCTGTCTGCCTATAGCTTACCAAGGTTATATAAAACCTCCCAGGTCTTTTTGTGGTGCTTCATTTGTGCAAACCTTTATTTGATGGACAAACCCTTGAAGCAGTGTCAATGAGCAAGTAAAAAACAAAAAACAAAAAATTTCCTTCTTGAATTTTTCTCAACACCTCATCTTTGCCCTTGTAAGCAAACTGTCCCGTCTTCCAATGAATACGAGTTTCTTTGGAGACAGGCTCAACTCCTAAGTTTTCTGCCATTTTTTGGCAGCAGTGAAGGCACCTTCAAATCTGTTCTTTGTAGGACACAATGAAATCAGGACAGCTTCTTATCAAAGTAATAGCAGTTGCAGTGTCCATCAACTGATTTTGTAATACCTTGCTGACAATGTTTACTTTGAAAAGGATATTGTACAAAACACAATTGAGACTAGAAATCTGAAATCAGTGATCTGGTTTGCCATTCTTTGCACCTGTGTCAGATTCTGGCCTTGGTTTTACTCAGCTGGTTTTACCAGTTCCATTGAGGCATCAGTCACTTGGCACATCATTGGCCTTATGCTATCAATGTGGTTCTCTCAGTGGATGTCACTTAGTAGCTTCCTGGTCAGATTTGTAACATTGTCTGTGAGGATAGTCCAGCTGATGCAAACAAGATGTCTATTCTTTGAAGTAATCCAAAGACACATACTTGAATCTGAAGATTACACTGCATGTGACAGAACTGGGATGAGGGAATGGAAACCACAACTCATGAAGAAAGCTCTTGGATTCACCACAAGGAGGATCCTTGCCTGGACTACCTGTTTCTTTCCTTCGAGTGTATCTAGACTACAAGGTTTTGTCAACAAAAGTGGACTTTTGTCAACAAAATTATACCTGCGTCTACACTACTGCTGAGTTCTGTCGACATAATGTCGACAGAACTCAGCAGTTTTGTCGACGGCGGTAAACCTCATTCTATGAGGAATATCGCCTTTTGTCGACAGAGTTCTGTCGACAGAAGGCATTATTGCATCTACACTGTCCTTTGTGTCTACACTCTCATGTCGACAAAGCGGCTTGCTTTGTTGGCAGAAATTGATGTAGTCTAGATGCTCTTTGTCGACAGAAGCTTTATTGACAGTATCTGTCGACAAAGCCTCTGTCGACAAAAGCCTGTAGTCTAGACATACCCTTCATGATGGGCTGTTGTCTATTTTCCCTTTTGTCACTAGCAGCAAAAACAGCACCCCAAGCAGTGTTCCCTTTAAGCTGTGTGGTAGCACAGCTTCACAGGTGATTAATCAGCCCTGCCCAGCCAGAGGCTCAGGGCTCCATGATGGAGCTGACTGACTGGGTGGGACTGATTAATCACCTGTGAAGCTGTGCTGCTGCACATCTTAGAGGAACCCTGATCCCAAACCTGACATGCCCCCAGCCTGGCATCCAAGATGGTCACCTGGGTCACCTGCCCCTAAATCCAATCTTGCCAGTAACTCACTCCAAAGTGTCATTGATATAAGGTATTAAATAGCAGAAAGAGCTATGGAACCATTGGGCTAAAGATATGGGCATGTTCTTTCTGTTTTCTACCACTAGTAGATTACACAGTAGTTGGAAGTGTAAGAGCAAAGGGGAAAATGTTTCATCTTTGCTCAGCAACCAGTTCTCTGCTGCCTTGTCTCACTCCATCTCACTCAACAGGGCCGGCCCACAACATTTTGGCACCTGAGGCAGGGAGCTCAAATGATGCTCCCATGCCACCTTTTCTCCTGCCTGCCTGTTATGTCTCTTGTGCCCTCTTTCCTCCAGCACAGCACTCCTCCATCTCTGTGCTTCTAGAGCAGAGAGAATACATATGCACCAGCAGCAGACACAATTTTCTACACTCTGGGTCCTAGTGGCGCACCCCCACAGTCTGGCACCTGAGGCGGCTGCCTCAGTTCACCTCATGGTAAGACCAGCCCTGTCACTCAATTAGGCTATTGTTCTATTTTCCAACAGGTAAATGCCTACATCATCCCTGCTTTAGCAATGGCAATTGTTGTTAATCCTCACCCTAAAAAGCGGATAAGAGCCCACCATCTTAATGTGCTTCTGTCCTTGATCACACCGGTAAAGGTTCCTTCTTGGATTAGCCACAGAGAGTACAAAAGAAACCATTACACTGCATGGCTTCAAACACAACATATGTTCTGTGAACAAAATGGTGTAAATTGTGGTGGCTCTATTGTATATAAAATTCAATGGGCATTTCATTTTCAGTATAAACCTAAACTAGTTAAAGTCAATCTGTACAAGTTCCCGTGGTATAAAACAGCACTTTGCATTAAAATTACATTATATTGTTTTGACATGTCTGAAGCAAAGGTTAAAATAATCTCTCGGATGGACATTGTTTCTATAATATTGCCCCACTGCAAAGCTCCAATATGAACAAGCTCAGAATGATGTGAAATATTTCTAATACAAATTTTATTTTTATGTGAAACTATTCAAATGCTGCTGTACAACATGAACTACCTGAACCAAATCAAATCCTCAGGTCAATTCCTTCTTCCGAGTGCTCCTTAGATAACAAAGTCTTGTTCTGCGAATCTGTTCAATATATTAAAGTTGATTCACTCGGACAGTGTGTAAGATATAATACATTAATCTGGGCCATTTCAATTTCTGAGGCTGGGACTATAAAACTGGTGTGCTGCATATCTAATTTTTTTTTGAATACCTGATTTATGCATCCCTCTGATGCAGAGTGTCGATGGTATGGTGGATGCGGCTGCTACATTAACAACGGGCTGCATCAGCACTCAAATCTTATCTTGTTAAATCAGACAAATGTAGCTCAATGAAAAGGAAGGAATAAATGCCTGGGATGGTTGAAAGGAGTGAATTTTAATCCTGTTTGTTAGGGGACTTTCATGGTGTGGGCTGTATGACTAAGAAAGGAGTGTCTACCAACCTTACGAGAATATGAATTATTTTATACATTACATATGTATATGCATATACACCTTCAGTATGTATGTACACATACAGTTTGTCTCTCTGTCGCTTTCTTTACACACACACTAAATTTATAAAGCAGTAACAGCCTTTGTGAGAAGCAAGTCTATATATATAAAGCCCACATTCCTCTATTTATATGTCTAGAATAATTAGAATAGCTGTGAGGGGGTTGGGAGAACTTGTGGACATATTGAATATTGTTGTAGTTCTAAACAAAATCAATATTAATCCTCAGAGAAAAAAATTAACCAAATTTGCACAATCTACAAGAATGTTAGTAATAAACTTTATGCCAGACAAGGAAAAGTTTTGTTGATGCACTTAGCAGACTTGGTCCAGACCGGTGCATGGCCCACTTGAAGAAAGCTGCTAATGGGCCGCTCTGGTTTGTTTAAGTAAAGGCTCTGCAGCCATGAAGCCTCATGGCTCTCGTTGACTCTGGTTCACCATTTCAAGCCAAAGAGAGCCAGAGGATCTTGTATTAATTTAAACTCAGTTCTCTAATAAATTCATGCAGCTCAGCTTCACAAATCATAGGTCAATAAAGAACCTTTGTTTATTTGCCAATAAAGCAGTATTTGGAAATAGTCAAGCAACACAATACAAATGCAAAAAGATGTGCCTATTAGAGCTCAAATATCACAAAGTAGAACAATTATATAAGGAGTCAAGTTGTAGTTGGAATTACTTAATTGGCTCAAAGATGAACTTTCGTGCTCAACAGCAGTTTGAAAACATATTATTTAAACATAAGTCAGTTTACCTTTCAATGGCTATTATCCTTTCCAGATTGACTAATTATAAAAGAAAATAATGTTATAAACAGTAAAACTCATGCTCACAACCTCGTCCCTAGCATGTTATACCTCAGGGTCACAGTCCTCTGTAACATTGTTATCTGTTGTTGTGAGAATAGTTGTGAAGTCACAACCAAAGAATTGTGGTTGATTAATATTAATGAATAGAAGGACTGAAAAGAAACCTTTAATGCACAAGGCCTGAAGATAAAACAATCATGTCTCAAAAAGACCTAAGAATGAATATTTGAAAGTACATGAAAGTCTATTTGAATACTGTATTTTAATTTCTCTTTAGACTGAACATAAAAATTCATCTTTAAATTCAGAAAATGTAAACATTTTGGAATTCCAATCTCAAATGAACATAACCTACCATAAAAAACCCCTAACAAACAAAAACACCAAAAGTGGCCGATTTAAGAGTGCACACAAAAGACATCATTATCGATAGATACATTTGTATCTGCATCAGTATCCGCAAAAATGAGCCACCAATATCCACACTGACATATGTGGATTCGGATAGCTGCACATATAAAGCAGATATCCACAGATTTGCACGGCTATAATTATAGACCCACTCTGATCCAGTTTTCCAGAAATGGATGTGATACACAGTTCAAAATGTGAGCAACCTCAGGGTGAAGCCATAATACAAAAATTGGATACAGTTCCATTTATACCAAATGTCAAAATGCCTGTCCTGAAGACTGTGCAATTAAGGGATCTGTGAATCAATTGAAAACTGTATTTCAGCTTAGAAAACAAAGAGAAAGCCACATCGAAGGCAGAAGTTCAGCATCTTACTAAAGGATTAGGATCTTGAGGCTTATAATATAGTTCTAGTGCCATAGACCTTAGCTCTGTAGACAGCAAAGTTCTGGTTCTCCACTAAACAGGAGAATACCTTACCTTTGAGAAAGAAAGACCCAGCCATTTAGTGGGAGGGAGGGAAAGAAGCATTTAAGTGACATTTTACTGTGGCACTGCACCACACATTCCTCAGCTTGCAAGGTTTCACTGATAGAAGCCTAAGTATTGTGGGTATCTACCATTCCCAGCCAATCTCGCTCTGGGCTGTTAAGGAAGAATGGAGGAGGAAGGGAAGAGAAGCAGCAAATAAAATGGACAAACCTTGGGGAAAATACAGATAAAGTAAGCAAATCAAGATAATTGTGCTAATTGTCATAACGAAGTAGAGATTTTACGTTTGCATGGGAGGCTTTTTTGTGGTGTGGGGGGGTTATGTGCATGATGCTGTGGATGCATTCAGGGCAAATAAACTGAGTTCCAGGCCTCACTAGATGCTTGAATTTCTGTCAAAGTGGCTCCATTACATATGTGTCCCTCAGGGTCAGACTGCATTAGCTGACTCCTTTATTCCATACATGATGAACTAAGGAGTCAGCGGAGTGTATTCCAAAAATGCCTTCATAACAGATATTTTCAGTGTCAATAAGAACTTCAGCTCCGTTTTAAATGTTTTTCCCCCCTTTTTTTATGAGGGAGAAAAATAAAACATAAAATGTCTCTAAGGTCACAGAACATTGACCTCATTGGCTGGGCTAATTTGATTGTGCCAGAACAATAGCACTGTACTCCTCTGCCAGCGAAGTGCATGCTAATTATGTGATTTGCCCTTGATAAGACCTTGGTGGGTCATTCAGCAGTTGTGATCTGTCACTGACTTCTAATCATGTATTATCGTCTGGGTGAGTCAGAATGGTACCCTAAGCTTTCTGTCTTTACAGCAATGTGGCACTCTAATTACCTTATGCCAAGTGGATATGCAGAGACTGAATTAAGTGATCACTGTGATTGCCTTCAAAATCTTCTCTTTATCCTTTGTGTTGCTTCTCTGCAATTTACATTTTAAGATGCCGAGAAGCTTTTGGTGAGACTGAAAATGCCACTCTAAAAATAATGATTTTTTTAATTTAAAGAGGATAATACTAAATTTAAGACATTCCAATTCCTATCAGTATTTATGTGGAACTATACAATAAATCTCAATAGAACCTTTTAGTAAACTTGGAAATTATAACACATCCTTTATCTTTTCATCTGCAAACAAAAGGGGAACAAAAAGGGAAACCTTTTTCTCTCCAAAGTTTTATCTGTATTCATAATTGTTACTTAATAAGCAAAAATTAATTCCAAACCATTGTTCCACATTTTTATAAAGCTTGTCAAATGTATTCTCTAACACAACCAGTGCTATAATTAAAACTTAAAGCTTGAAAAGCTTCATCACAAAATGTTCATTAACTATCGTTAAGATGAATTGACCCTTTAAGTATTTTATATTCAGTAGCAAATTTCTGACATATTGGTTAACTTCGTCTATGGCAATGTGATGGATCTGTGTTATACTAACTATGACAATGCTGCTTATTTTACTCAATACTTTAAGCATTTGTTATAGCTATGTTGCACTTCTCTATTGTTGCATAGCAACTCCCCAAAACTACAGAGCAATCTGTTATGATAAACCAGTTGTATCAACATCTGTATTTGCTCAGAGAATGATCTAATGCCTTTTGCACACAAAAAAAAATTTAGACACACATCTGCAGGTCAACTAAACAAATTAATGATTTATAAAATTTGACAAAATACATTGGTCTGAATTATTCTTAAAAATACAAACTATAAAGTGTTACTTGAAGGTTGTCATCAAACAGACAAAAAAATCACAATACAAAATTTATTGTACCACTAACAGAAAAAAAGGATCTTCAAAGCTTTTCTATATTGTACATCAATATTGCACCATAATTTTTATAGAAACAACCTGAAAAAAATAGTCAATAAAAATCATAAAAGACAATTGAGAAAAAATTGCAAGCCTTATTTTCCTCGAATCACATGATGCACAAGGAGCATTATATTTGCTGAAAGCTTGGTTTGTTTGAGTAAAAAAAGGAAAGAAAAAGAAAGAGAGAAAGAGAGACAGCTAAGGAATAAGATGCATTCCCTGGGTGGCAAAACAAAAGAGCCCAAGGAAAAAAAAAGCTGCAGAAAGTTGACACAGTCAAGAATAATGGCTAAATCTATCAAGTTTGATCAGGTCTGCTATAATGAAGTGGAGCTTCATATTCCAAGCAGGGACAATGAAGACAGAAGTCAGGCTCTAGAAATGTGCTGCTCACTTTGTGCCTGGAATATGCAGCAGCCAGCAGGGAGCCACGAGATAATTACACAGTATTTGTGTGGTTCCAGGAAGCTTCCTGCGCAGGTTGAATGCCCGCGCTATATTAAAAGGCAGCACAGTGAAATGTTTTTAATGAATATTTTTGTCAGAGAAAGAAAAGGCATTTGAATGATTTTTGTGTGTGCAGGGAACCAGAGGTGGAACATCACTGTCAAAATACAGGTACCTTTATTTATGTTTATTCCATTATTTACAGTTTCAAGAGCCTAACGTCCTTTCAATAATACAAATCACAACACCAGGTTAATGTTATTTAAGGGTAATTGCACATACAATCCCTTAACTAATGCTTGCTGTTAATATGTTTCAATGAAATCCTACATCAAAATGCGGCTTGAAACGACTTTTATTTTCATTCCCAATACCATCTGAAATATTTAGACACATTTAATCAGAAAACTCAAAGAAGTAATACAGATGTTGATACTTACTATTCAGTAGCCCTTGGCAGTGATAGATCTAAAACATAAGAATACATTATTTCAGCACTCTGTAATTCTCACCTAACAGATGCGAATAATCCATCGAATTGAAAAACCCAGACATAATACTCATAAATGCCCTCTTTTAGCTTATTTTGCAGTGCAAGTAATGGAATTGATCAAAAACTAGACTTTGCTAGAAAGTTAATTTGAAAGATTTTTTTTGTCCGATTAAAATATGACTACCTACACATAAGCCAATTCATGGTTTTTGTTTTCAGATTCAGATCAGTTCTGTTATCCTAGGACTGAGGCAACTTGTTATGCACTGCTCAGTATTTTCATGTAAAGTAAAATAAGACCTTTCCTTAGATTTTAGGGATGGCTAACTCTCCCTTACAAGGAACACACACACACACTTAGACTTTCTGACACTCTAAGGTATCTAGAATTTGCAAAGGTTTTTTAGCATTAAAATACTAGTTTAAAAATTATTAAACCTTTAATCAATATTACAATTATGCCATAGTCTAGTAGGGATAAAACCAGCAGTTGAGAAGAAAGGGCCAGTATTTGCATGATGAGAGTGGGCCTTTCTAGTTCTACTGCCTGAATTCTATGCCCCTTAAAGGCAATGTTAATGTTGCCTTAATCTAGCCTACTGATTATCAAGAGTAAACAAGTATGAGATGTTTTTGTTTCTCTTTCAGTTGTACATTTTTATACCCCACATCTCTCCTTCTCACAAAGAATAATTGCCAGACAACTTTCAAACCAGGAAGTTAGCTGAGAGGCGCTACATCTCTCAAACCTTGAGAGTTGATGGGTACCCAATCTCAAAATAAATAGACTTCTCAGCAGAAGATATGAAGAGTGCTTTCAAACAATTACAGTACTAGCAGGGGCCTTTTGCCCTCAAAAGATCATTTTTTCCTCAGATTTTTCCAATGAAATGTTTCCCCCTTTACAAGCAATTACAAGCAATTACATGAATACTACTCACCCCCACCACCATGACAAAACAAACTATAATTTAGGGAGGTACCTCTTTTATATCCAGAAAAATATTAGTTTTCTTTGAAGAAATTCATGAGTTGATATAATGTCATGGATAAATATGGACAATCCCCAAAAGAAGTGTGATTTCTCTTTTAAGATACACTAGAAATTTGTAGATCATTATTGATAGGGACCTTGGCATTCTGAATTATAAATATTTGATTTATGAAGAACATTTGAATTTCTTGATATTCCATAATATAATAAACATGGGGCCAAATTCAACCCAGAGTAACTCTATACAATATCTAATGGAGTTGCACTAGGGTGAACTTAGCCTGCTCCGTTGAAGTCTATGGCTGTGTGTAGACTATATCCCTCTTTCAACAGAGGGATGTAAATTAGACAGTTGTAAATTGCAAATGAAGTGGGGATTTAAATATCTCACGCGTCATTTGCATAATCGCATCATGGCGCTCTTTCGAACAAGTGCCATTTCGAAAGTAAAACCACGGTCTAGACGCGGTTCTTTCGAAAATGGCAGGCTTTTTCGAAAGATCCTGTACTCCTCAAAAAAAAACTCCCCATTTTTTGAGGAGTACAGGATATTTCAAAAAAGCCTGCCATTTTCGAAAGAACCGCGTCTAGACCGCAGTTTTACTTTCGAAATGGTGCTTGTTCGAAAGAGTGCCATGATGCGATTATGCAAATGAAGTTAGGATATTTAAATCCCCGCTTCATTTGCAATTTCCAACTGTCTAATTTACATCCCTCTGTCTAAAGAGGGAGGTAGTCTACACAGAGCCTACGACTTCTATTTTGTTTTTACTTAAATGAAATACAAAGCTGCAATATATTTCAGTCCAAAGATGCTTTATAGACCTACTCCCTATTACCAGGTTTTATTTTGTCAGTGGAATAACAATACAACAGCCTTGAATTATTTACTTTCATAAGTATATGAGGCCTGATATGCCCGATTAGAAGTCAGTGGGAATTTTGTCAAATCACAACAGGAACAGAATAAGTTCCCCAATGTGTTAGGGAACAGTAAAATGGAAGTAAGGGGGATTTATATACTTACCTCCTTTTTCTTTTGCAAAACAGAAAGATGCATTTCTATAGATAATTAAAGGGACTGAAATAGAAATTTTGTCAAGGATCTGAATAAAGCCTCCCCTGGTTGTTTTGGGGTTTTTTTGATTGTTTGTTTGTTTGTTTTGTTTATAGCAGCTATTATTTAAACAGGAACTTTTGCAGTTACTACATGAGGAGGTAAAGAGTTGTCACATTTACAGCCCAAATAAACCATATAATTTACTTCCCAAACCACTGAGAAAACAAGATGTTGAAGAACCCTCTGTGCTATTACTGGGCATTAGTACATCAGTAAATAGTCTTCACTATATTTTTGGTCAGTTCTTCACTTTTTCCTGTTCTAAATGTTGGAGCCATCTCTTAAATGGAGAGGAGGAGTATAGTGGCAACTCTGGAGCACAAGTTGTTTGAGGTTGCTTTTTGTGATTAAACTACTTTGCTAGGAACCAAGAATAATGTTTACAACTCATTTTTGTTCAGTTCCGTATGGCCCCCTCTACAAAATACATATGTACATAATTAAAAAAACTAACTAGATTATTTATTTAAAGAATTCAGCTTTTGTATACCACATATATGATATGTGGGGCCTGCATTTTGCATTTTTATTATTTTGATGGTTCTTTCAGATTACTAATACAAATAAACACAGAAGGCCAGCTTCTTCATTCATTTATATTGGTATATGTCTGACATAATTTCATTTAAATCAATAGAGTTGCACCAGATTTGCACCAGTATGACTGAGAACTGAATTCAGTAAAGTCCATAGAGTCTCTCTGGATTTACACAGAAGGTATACATGAAAGCAGAATTTGGCCTCTATTTCTTTAAAAAAATCACATTCCTACCACTATTATAGTTATTGTTTTAAAAAAAAGAGCCATTTGGGTATCTAGATGTTTGTTTAATTATCATTTATTTTGCATTAAAACATTAAATAGTCATTTTGCCCATATTTACAAGTGCATCTTCCCTTATATAAGAAATGTTTGGGAATACCACTATTGCTTTCCAGTCCTATTACATGAGATGAGCTTTGTATCAAAGAAAAAAAGCTCATCTCCATCTTCCCTGCTTTATTTTATTCAACTAGCTCTTTTTTTTCACATTGTTATATCCAGTGAATATAGCACGGTTGGATTCAGAAGAGAACCTTAAGCGTTATCATAATGCTTAGAAGCAATGGCTTCACACTGTATAATCTATCAAAGGTGTCAGATTTACAAAATGCAGATTTTCTGTCACATTTGGGCACTATAAGCACTGTATCTTTTCACTAAGGTGCTGACTGCTGTTTTAATGAGGCCCTTTGGTGGCTGTAAAAAACTGAAAGGAGAGGATTATAGGGGTTACCCTAGGTATTGTCTATTTGTCTTACAAATTTCACACTAACTACCAATTACATCGCCATAAACCTTTTGGCTACTTCAAGCTATATGCCATATAATACATAAAAAATATGCTATGTTAACCTCTTCCATATTATACGAGTAACTACAGCCACTGATGCAAGTAACATATCTAATGAAGCCAATAATGAGCCTCTTTAAAAGTAGTCTTGTTATAGGAATAATATTAGAGCAGTTCAGTTAAAGGCTAAGGTCCATTATGGCATGCTTCCTATGTTCTGTGGTCCCAGGTCTGAAAAGATGCTGACACGCTAATTCAAGCTCAAGAAAGGCATTAATCTCACAACCTTCTACTTGTCATGTTTAATGGGACATCCTGCCTAGGTGAAATGAACCTGATGTGTTCAGGTAAACATAATTTAATAAGGGGGAAATAAAGAAATAGCTGGGGTGCAACATAATGGAGAGGGAAATATTCACAATTAATGGATAAAAGAGTTGTTAATGTTTGCGTGAGAGGTAAGCAACGAAAGAGAAGGAAAATACAGAATTTGTTCAAAAACACTGGAATACTTAATCTATTAAAATGGATATGTTCATCTGGAGGAGGGAGAAGAGGTGTGCTAATGTGGAGCTTAAGCACTTGAGTATAAAATCCAGATCTGAAACAATGTAGTACGATATTTAAAAAGCAAGCATGAATGTCAATGCATAGCTGTACATCCTCTTTGGTCTGTCATCAATCATCAGTCTAATAAGCTACCTAAAATTGTGTCACAGATACTCATGGATATGGAATACTACCAAGCATACTGGTTAAGGAAGCATGAGCCCTTCTTGTGAACCAGGTAATACATGCAGGCCACATCCACCTTCTCAGGAGAAGCATGATGTGCTGTGGGTACAGAAACTGGTACAGAGTATAGAACATTACTGATCTGTTCTCCCATTATGCTGAATATAAGAGTGACTTTAACCAGGCCTAGCATCCCTTCAGCCAACAGGTAATAAGGTTACAAATTATGAAAATATTACCTGTTGCTTGGATAAAACTATATTTTTCTTAGACTAAAATGTGGTTTCTTTTAGCCTACTGGCTCTTGCATCAGTCCCATTAGCCAAACTTTTAACTGAGGGCCATATGCCTAAGAAAGCCAAAGTTTTGTGTCCTGGTGACTGGTTTCACTTAATAGGAAAAGTAAGATGTGCTTTTTCTTCCCAAAAGACTCAGATCCAAGGGGTCTAGTTACCCATTACACCATTATGAGAATCCTTACTAGATAACAAACAATCAGGGCAGAGTCTTACAACAGGGCTAGAGAGTGATGACCCCCAAAGGGAGAACAATTATACAATTACTTCTTGGTAATAAGAATAAAAGGGAGGCATTCAAGCAAGCAGAACATCACACAACAGCTGTCATATGACTGTGCTGTCACTGAGGCTGGGAGTTCTCTTTGTTTTCTGGGTAAGCAGAGCTAGTTTTTCCTCTTCCTAGTAGCATGGCTCTCCAAAAAAACTCCATAAATTCGAGGAACTTTGTGATAAATCCTTTGTCATTGTGCTTGCTGCTGCTGAGCCATGATTATACTCTTTGTCCAAAACCAATTTGTGGGGTTGATGTAGTCTGAGAATTAATAGCAACAAGGGGAACCTATGCTGCAGGCCTGCAGCCTTGGTAAGTCTAAACCAGAGATGTCACATTTAAAAAACATTTAACTCGTGGAGAAGTCCAGAAGTGGTTTTCAGGAAGAAAGGGTCACTACCATCCTGCTACTGTGCTCAGGGGCTACTCTCACCAGAAGCACAGTGGGGTACAAACTACATTCCCCTATGCTAGTGGGAGTTAATCACGCACTAGATCCTGCCTCATCTTTTATCTAGGGGCACAACCACAACAGCAGCATTATTTTGGAGTAACTGACGCTATTCCGAAATAACATAGTGTGCCACTTATAAAAAGTCCCCAGTATATATTATTTCCATGGGCCTATCTTGTGCCCATTAGGCAGTGAACATGCTGACTGGTGGGGTAGAGGCATACAGCACTGTAAGGAGACAGCCTGGAATTGGAAGACAGAATGATTCCTTGAGTTCCTAGTTGCTCATAGGCATGGCTCAACAAGCCGCAGCAAGCCCCACTCGCCAGCTGCGCGGTTCGGCACACTGTGCATGTGTTGACCGTGCTGCGCGGCTGTGCCAGCTTGTAATCTACTCGCCATAGGTGAGTAGATTACATTAATTGTCGAGCCCTGCTCATAGGCATGTAACTTCATTTAAACCCCTCCACAATATTTTGCCCATTACACTAGTTTTGCTAGTTCTGCTCTACAGAACAATGCAAAGGAGAGAAGGGCCTAGAACAATCTTCCTTTTGGGTTCACAAGAAACAGTCCTGGGCTAGGTCTAGACTACATCCCTTTTTTTAAAAAGGGATGTAAATTAGACGTATCGCAATTGCTAATGAAGCAGGGATTTAAATCTCCCCCGCTTCATTAGCATAAAAATGGCTGCCGCTTTTTTTCCGCACAGAGCTTTGTTGGAAAAAAGCGCCAGTCTAGACGCTGATCTTGCAGAAAATAAAGCCTTTTCCGAAAGATCCCTTATCCCTTATTTCATAGAGGGATAAGGGATCTTTTGGAAAAGGCTTTATTTTCTGCAAGATCAGCGTCTAGACTGGTGCTTTTTTCCTACAAGGCTCCATGAAGAAAAAAAGCGGCAGCCATTTTTATGCTAATGAAGGGGGGGATTTAAATCCCCGCTTCATTAGCAATTGCGATACATCTAATTTACTTCCCTTTACAAAATGGATGTAGTCTAGACGTAGCGCTGGTGTTTCCTGGAGTGTAAGGCCTGCAACTGTAATAAGGGCAGGACACAAGCACTGATAGGAGGATCCTTGCGCACTTTTCCAGGCTGCAGAACCATGTATCAGACTGACCTAAAGAAATTATATCTATAAGCTTGACCATGAAGTAGCCAGTGACACCTCCTCAGCACAGTGATGTTTAAGGTATATTGCAAATATATTGCCTTGAGTATCATACATCGAGGTATTCCTTTTGTAGCCCAAGGTCCAGTGTGTATCAGCAGCAGCCCTGAGAACTACAAGTTGTGGACTACAAACCTCAGCATGTTGGGAGAACTTCCTGGTTCCTGCCAGGATGTACCCTCTTCCCCCAGCAGGGTCTCAGCCAGGACTGTGCTAGAAGCAGCACACAGGCTGCATGCAGAGAGGAGGGGCTGCTGAACTGTGATCTTGTTTTATGTTTTTTACAGAATAAAGCCAGTTCTTGGTGGCTTATCTGAGTGGGTCTGGTCTGAGGTGCACACACACAAAATACACACCACAGAGCATATTAAGCAGCCTCAGGCCTAGCCTCCCAGAAGCCTTCCCCTATGCTGAATAACCTCACACTGGGCTAGTGAACGGGAGGTGTTACATTTTCATAGTCATACTTTTCTGGAAGTTAATCACGGTTCTAAACTAATGCTCTTTGAAATTGCTGGACAGCCTCCCATTAACTGCAATGACCATTGGAACAGAGCACAAATCTCTCTCTTTAATCTCTTGCACTATTTTCAATCATAAGACCTCTCTGGAGATAACATTTCAAGGCAGACTGAAAAGAGTTAGATGAATAAAATGAGATATTAAGGACAATAACCATGGAAAAGCCACTGGTTGACTATAGTAATGGCATATTACTATGTTGCTTTAGACATCTTGGTATTTGTACTTTTACAATACTTGTATAAAAAGCCTGGATTTTTTTTTTTGGGGGGGGGGGGGAATATAGTGTTTTATTAGATGGGCATATTTTGTCTGAAGCCAAACGTGGAGTCAGATTTTCAAATGTGAGTACCTATGCTAGGTCACTTGCTTGTGTGTTAGGATGTGCAATAGCAGTGCCAAAAATGGACATTTGAACAAATAGATGCAAAATGAGCACCCATATATAGAACCGGACACTCTAAGTGCACACAATTAAAAACTGAGCACTCATATTCAAGAACAGGAAGCTAAATAGGAACTAATTAATTTCACACATTTTTGTCCTAACGCAGAGCCATTAGCCTTACTGCTCCATGGTTTTTACAGCTATGATAGCCATGGCTATCTTTGGCTAGATCAGTCGCTTAATCATTATTAGGGCTTTACCAAATTCATGGTCAGGAATAATGCATCAAGGACCATGAAATCTGGTCTCCCTCTGTGAAATCTGATCTTGTGTGTGCTTTTATCCAATACTATACCGATTTGCAGGGGAGACCATCATTTCTAGAACTGGGGACCCTGACCCGAAATGAAATTGCAGGAGCTTAGAGGGTTGGGTCACGGTATTCCCACCCATACTTCTGTACTGCCTTCATTGCTGGTTGGCTGGTACGTGGCAGCTGTTGGAGCAGTGCCCTGCCAGCAACAGCACAGAAGTAAAGGTGGCCGTACAATGCCATCCAACTCTTACTTCTGCAATGCTGCCTTTAGAGCTGGACAGTTGGAGAGTGGCGGCGGCTGACTGACGCCCCAGCTCTGCAGGTAGCAGTGTGGAAGTAAGTAAGTTTGGTAATGCTATATCATGCCATCCTTACTTCTGCACTGCTGCTGGCGGCAGCTCTGCCTTCAGAGTTGAGCACCCCTCTAGCAGCTACCACCACTCTCCAGCTGCCTAGCTCTGAAGACAGTGCCACCACCAGCACCAATGTAGAAGAAAGAGTAACAATATCTCAACCCTCCCCCCCTTACAATAACCTTGTGATTTCCCCACCCGCAACTTCTTTTTGGGTCAGGACACTACAATTATAACACTTGCAGATGAACTTGCAGATTTAAAAATCCTATGACGGTGAAATTGACCAAGATGGAGTGTGAATTTGGTAGGGTTTGTATGATGAAGCTGAGAGAGCCCTAACAACATTGCGAACTAATGCTTTTGGGGTGGACTTGCTTCCCAGCAACATTACATGAAATGAGGCTTTGTACAGACATTTTAATCAGCCCAATAAAGTTCTGTAGCCCCTGCTGGATCACTTTAAAAAACCGAGGGCTGTGCTCTATTCTATATAAAAATAGGCTGTGCAAAGCTGGATTAAAAATGTCACTTTAGGCACCTGAATTAATAGTTTGGTTATGTACCCTGTTGAATCTTTACTATAGATCAGCATAAATGTGCTAAACAGACAATCCTTTAGCGCTAACATTTTTAAAAGTTGTCAAATCCCAAATCCATTAGAAATCTCTATGAATCGTACAGATCAAAATACATAAATACACACAGATTTTTTTCTGTTAATTTTCCCCCTCCCTCTCTCTCTCTCTCTTTCTTTCTCTTTTAACCACTTGACTTCACCCTATAACATGGAAAAAATAAAATTATGGAAAACTTGGCAGGAAAAAATGTCCACAGTATCTCAAAAGCTGCAATTAATGATAATGAAGCTATATCTTATATGGCACAGAGATACAATATAAATTGGATAAGTAAGAAAAATGATCAGCCATTGTGCTCCTCCAATATAGTACATCAGAGTATTGTCACTGTGAGGCTATCTTTATTTTAAGTCATTAAACAAAACAATATAAATCCGCAAGCAGGTGTTTCGTGTTCCAGGAGTATTGAAAGTTGTAATGCAAACAATCTAATTTTAGCATCTATGTAGAGTGTGAAGTAAATTTACTGATCACTGATGCATTGAACATAGGGAGGACACAATCAGCAGGAGCTTTCAGCAAGATTATCCTATTAAAGCAGGAAGACTTCATGTGGTTGTTAAGGAAGTAGTCAAAAGCAGGTGATGGAAGTGGGGGTTTGACGAGTAGTCAGTGGGCCCACTGTACATGTTAAGTTGTTGTTTTCTGCTCAGCTAAGCAGCAGAGAATTGATATGTTAGCAATGAAGTGCAATGACAATTAAATTGTAACTGACCTACATGTTACCATCATTATGCTTTCTCTTTTTTACTGCTTTCCCTCTTATTTAATCACACAGTATGGGGTTTTTATTAGGCTGTAATGTTAAAATCTTCATCCATTTAGCCATAAATGTTTGACTGGATATCTATCAGACTTCCTTGCACTATACAAACAAAACCATTTTGCTGAATCATTGTTGACTTGTTTGTGGCCTAATTTAATGAGTGTAATAACTTACATTACTATCCAGTTAACATTTAGGAGCCTAGAAAAGACCTGCTAGCATGCAGTAAGCTACTGTATACATTTTCTATTCATATCACTTGTCTTTGCAGTAAATTTTATAATAATGTATTTATATAATAATATCTGCTGCTTACAACACTTTCTTTGCTTTTATTCAGCCTACGTTAAGTTCTCCATATTCAGGCTGCAATGCTTAAAGATTAAAAAACCTCAACATTTTGAATGCCGTTCCAAATTTCTAGATATTAGTCAGTTTACTTATTAGTCCCATTAAAACACATGCCATCTCCATAAGGAAGATAGACTTTAGAGTTACATATATTTATTATACCATGATCATTAATAAAACCATATTTTTTTAGGAAAGGAGAATAAGCAATCTTAGTTAAAGAGAATAGTGTCTCAACTAAATATAATATATAGTGGGCTCTGACCTCAGAGTAGGTGATATGCATTTCACAGCACTGAATGTTAAACGGTAAAACAGAAGTTATTTTCCTCCACTCTGAGCCTGATCCTTTTTAAACTAGGCACTCTTTCCCATTAGCTTCTGAGAGAATCTTGCAGTAGGGCCTCAACACTATGCAGGAGTGTACTCACCGTTTGGCATCGTGAAAAATGACCATGTAACATCAGCTTTTTTTGAGGCATTTCCATTTCTATTCTATTCTATTCTATTACCAGAAAGAAAAATCCTTTGCCACCATATCTGCTGTAAGCATTCAAATATCATCTGACAATCCCGTGGATCAATTAAGTTACAAATATGTATCTGTAATTATATATTAATTTAATGCATACGTGACAAAATAAAAGCATTTTCCTGCTTGCAAGGCCCATAGTTCAAAAGTCAATATGGATAGAGTGTGACAATTTGTAAAGAAATGCAAATGTTGAAATTTCCCTTGCTGAAAAGGAAAGAGATTTTTTTTCCCTCCAGCTTACAAAGGGATAGCACTGATTAGTTTTTAGTCCATACATGCTTTCTTAATTACAATGCTTCAAGCAGTACTTCACTCTGACATTCAAGCTTTTACTGAACCAGTTACACTGTACTAGGTAAATCTTAGACAACAGTACTTTCTCAGTCTTTCTCCCAGACTCCGGCAACCCTCCTACTTTTATCACACTGAAGAATCAATTACATTGGCTCGTGAAGGAAGATTGCGCTGCCTGAAATACTTTAAGCAGGACTGTACTGTAGTATTGTATTACATGCTACATATATACACGGAGCTCTTACAACTTTGTTTCTTTTTATCTGTGCAACAGATGTTGGTCCTTTAAAAGTATGTTCAGTACAAAAAAATAATGGGGCCTTGGGTATTAATCAATGCTATCACAACTGAGGTTTCAGACTGCCTTCAATGATGATACAATGGGATTCTTCTGGGATTCATCTGCCCACGACTACCAAAGCTGCCAGAAGGAACAGCAAAACCATTCTTTCACTATGGGAGAGTGATATCACAAATGAGTGGCCACTGCAGAAATCAACCCAGGAAAGGAGCAAGAAGAAGCAAGTTGCAATATCTCATCCACCAATTTAAGCATGTAGACCATAAGGAGGAGAGGCTGTTGCAAGAGAGAAAACCAAGATCTGGGGAACCAGAAAATGATGACTGGCAACTTCTCGGGGTCAAAAACTGAAGAAGCACACTTCATAGTATAGTAAAACCTCAGAGATATGAACACATCAGGAATGGAGGCTGTTCATAACTCTGAAATGTTTGTAACTTTGAACAAAATGTTATGTTCTTACAAAAGTTTACAACTGAACATTGACTTACTACAGCTTTGAAACTTGACTATGCAGAAGAAACTGGACTATGCAGATTTTAACCATCTTAATTGAAATGAAACAAGCACAGAATGTTTGTTAACTCTTTAAAAAAATCTATTTTGTAGTAGTTTATATTAAATACAGTGCATTTGTTTTTTATTTAATTTATTTATTTATTGGCTCTGCTGCTGCCTGACTGCATACTTTGGTTTCCAAATGAGATGTGTGGTTGACCAGTCAGCTTGTAACTCCTAGTGTTCAAAACACATTATATATATTATTGTCTTTCATAAATTAACACAAAACATTTCACATCTGATCTCAGTACATATGAGGAGGACATGTAGGTATTATTATCTCATGCAAATAGTGTCTTCTGATCTGCAGGAACAGAGATTAAAAAGAGTCAAAGATAATGAACCAAAGCAAATGGTCTGGGAATTGGAAAATCTGGATTCTAATCTCAAATGTGTCAAAATTTCTATGTGACTTTAGTTGTCACATATCCACTCTGTGCCTCAGCTCCAAAATTCAGGAAGATCCTGAGGTGAGTATAGACCCCACTAAACTAATGCAGTTTCTCAAATGACTAATCTGCCCTCTGTCCCTACCATCTCTTCTACTTAAGGATAACTTACACCTTGATCCTTCAATGAGGATGCATGAGGGCACAGAGATCTGCCTACTCAGAGTTTATGTCTTCATCAGATCTATAATGTGTATACAGCACTTCATGTAAAACACACTAATATGCTTTGTGTGCAGCATCTTTTTTTTGTAGGAAGAACTGAGAACTTTAACTACATAGTAACGAGCAATTTACAATGGCATTCTACTTTGTTTTTATTTTGCTGTTTGGTTTTCTATAATGTAATTCAAATGAAAATCCAAGATTGTAACTGAAATGAAGGATGCTAGTTACCAAGAACTTGCAACTTATTTTCATGTGTTTAAGAAATTCCGAATACAGGCTAAACCTCTCTAATTCAACACTCTCTACTCTGGCAACATCCATGGTCTGGCATGATTTTAGTTAGCTGGATGTCCAATTATCATGAATGTGACTAAGTTTCTTGCGATTCCATAGAGTTTATTTACAGCCACCAGCCCTGGCTCCCAGTGTTCTGTGCTGTTATTTAGCTCTAATTTACCCCTAAATCTCTTCTAAGAGCCCAGTAAGCAGTGGAAGTGTTAGTAATGCTGCTAGACAATAATGACCTCCCATGGTTGGGCATATTCTCTGGTCAGGTTCCAAGGGTGCCAGATCAGAGAGGTTCAACTTTATGAGTTAATGTGATTTTTTCCTGTATTGTAGTTAAAATGAATGATTACTCAATGTTCTGTATTAATATACCTCATAAGGAATCTATTTGTGAAAAAACATGTATTGAATCTTTGTTAAAGATGTACTTGCTAATAGGTATTTTGAAATAAATCACCAAAATAATTGAAACAAGTGTGATTATATTGTGTTATTCTGACAAATAAAATATGCAGAATTTTGCAGTATTTTAAAATACTGTGTGTAGATTTTTTATTTTTTGTGGTGCAGAATACCTTAGCGGTGGTTTTTGTTTTTGTTTTTGTTTTTTGTTATCAATGAGAAGTATGACAGCTTGGGTAATGGGATGGATCAAGATATTGGGAGCAGAATGGATTCATGATACAGAAAAGGAGGTTGGGTGAGAGAGAACCAAAACTGGAAAGCAAATGAAATGGGTTAAAAATCCTCCACGAGAGGCAAGCCAGAGGAGAGTATATTTGACTTAGGGCTTATTACATTTTAACTCAAACTTGTCTTTGGTTCCAAAATCCAGCAAGCTTCATGGTGCGTCCCAAAATTCTTGCTCTGCTACAGGATTATGAGACAGACTGGTAAACCAGAGGTCTTTCAAAGTATAGATTCATTACTGCTTTGTTGCAAAGTTTCATACCAAGCAAAATACAGATGTTGATCTATCAGCTGCTTGAGAATGCAAGCTGATGTGAGCACCAAATTGAGCAGAAACTAGAGAGAGAGAGACTTGTTAGTCAGCAGGGAACTCACATGCACACAGGTGTTGTTTCAGCACCATCTTGAACCAGGTGCAATTATGTGACTACATTTTCTCTAGTGACACATCAATACTGTAAAGGTTTCAACTTAGAAAATTGTATCATGGTACTTAGTGGCTACAGGGTTTTATGTTTGACTTGGCACTTTAGAAGCTCTGCTATCCACAGAGCCTCACAAAAATACTAAGACACAATCAGTATGCATGTGTCTGTAAAGTTCTAATTCCAGGGACATAGTCTACAAAAAAAAAAAAAATCAGTTTGTAACTGTGACTAGCCACATTCTGAACAAATTCTATCTCCAAGAGGAGTGAAAACAGAATTTTAAATTTTTTTGGAAGACTGCTCCCCTAACTGTTGCAACCATGGCAGTCTTATCTGGCAGTAGATATTAGGAAGTCTTTTAACTGCTTTATGCCAACTCTTCCATTTTTAAGTACAGAACAGAAAAATAAAACACAAAGGCTATGTCTACATTGCCCAGTCTTGTACAAGAACATATGCAAATGAGGCATGGCGATATTATTGCCACGCCTCATTTGCATACTTAACGAGCCGCCATTTTTGCACAAGGGGCTTTTGCACAAGAAGGAGCCGTCTACACTGCAAGAGCCATTTTGCCTGAAAAAAAACCAGTATAACGGCTCTTGAGCAAGAGGGGTTCTTTGCTCAAGAAGGAGAAGTATATAGTGCTCCTTCTTGCACAAAACCCCCTTGCGAAAAAATGGCAGCTCATTAAGTATGTAAATGAGGCACGGTGGTATTCATCACTGCACCTCATTTGCATATGTTCTTGCACAAGACTGGACAGTATAGATGTAGCCAAAGAATATTACAAAAAAGCAAACTCAGAAGGCAATATATGGCTATAAATTAGCAATATATAGCCTATAACTACCCATGTGTTAGAGAAAGAAGGTCTGAGATTCCTATATGGAGAGGAAACATAACAAAATTATTTCCCAGTGAAATATATGTTAATAAATGAAAACCCATCTTTGATATATATTCTTATTTAATATATGTCAGTGTATAATTTCTGGACCTAGTTCACTACCAGTTAACTCTACCGAACTCCACTCAAATGGTATGCATGGCAATGAAAGAAAGAATGCTCAGACAAAATTCAGTCATGAGAGGTAAAGTGTAAAATCCTAGATAGGCAGGTAGACAGACAGATTAATTTGGGCCATTAGAAGTAAATAAAGTGTATGAATTGTTTGTATTTTATTAATCCGTATAATTTGTGCCAGATAGCTACATCTATCTAATCTCTCAATATCAACAATGACCGCTGTCGAAAGAAGTGCTACTTCACATCCTGAATGCTATTATTGTTTGACATAACCCATATGCTTACCTATTCAATATCACTATTCAGTGCAAAGGATTATTATCACTGACTCAAAAGATGTATTGTGAAAGATGGGTATACAGTGTGGAACTGGATTTTTGGTGTGGAAGATGATGGTTTTTCAGGGGTTGGTCATTTCCAGAGTGATCTCATGTTTCTGGTGTTTTTCATGGTAGGTAGTGTGTAAAGTCTGAAACTCATCTATTCCTGACTCCACAAGGTTTTTTTTTTTTTTTTTTTTGAACTAATGGATATTAAATAGCTTCACTGTGTGGAATTATTTTCTTATTGCCCTCCCAAAGGCACTCTATTAACAACTTCCTTTGGCTTACTTTTTCCCTCCCTGTTGAGTCTTTTTGGCCATTTACTTGTAAATGAAAATGCTAACATTGGTATCCAAATTTGATTGGGATGTTGAAAGAGAATTGATAGTTATTTCCAAATAGACAAATTCCCTTACAAAACAAAGATGATTGTTATTAGACATGCAAGAGGTGTATTCTGTCAAAATACAGGAAGCCTGGTTTTGGAGTAGGATTCTAATAGAAATGACTTCAGATCCTACTGAGGACCTATGCTTCCCTATTTATTCCTTTGTTGGTTTTGGTAAGGATTTTTTACAATAATATTTGGGAAGACTTTCATCAAAAATTGTGCTCAAAATGACACAATTCTGTTTATGGTTTTCCAGATTGACACCACTAAGTAGTGAGGTTCCTCACTTCTTTTTTTTTTTCCTATTGATCATTGGCACCTGTGAAGTAAGAAGAAGATACTTTCAAGCTCTAAATAATTAACTGATTGTGAAATCACGACACATAAATCAGTCAACTTCCTCTCCTTTCCTACTCTAGTAATTACGAACATCAGTCAGCCTTTTCCCAACATCTGCAGAAACTTCTGCTAATTTAGTACACCTCCTGTTCTACTGCCCTCTCATCAGGGTGAGTTAACTTTTTGGTTTTGCTGATAGGTGCTCCTCTCCATTTCGTTCCACCCTGGCGAGCAGTGGGCAGAGCCTCGGGGAAAGAAGCTAAGCTGGGGCAGGGGTTTAGGGCAGACTTAAGGAGCAGGGCCACAATTTGGGTGCCAGGTCCCACAAAAGATTAATCCAGCCCTATTGAGCACCCCAATATTTTTCTCAGAAGCCTGGTCTACATTGGACCAAGGAGTTAAGGTGCGTCATCAAGCTTATCATAAGCTGAGCCGCCGGAGTGTCTATACAGCCAGATGTTGACGGGATCATATGCTCCCATAAGCTTCCCTTACTCCTAGCAGAATGAGGAGAACAGGATACCTCTGGGGGCTGCTCTCAGCATTCCATTTGGGAGTCTACACTACACATACTAAATCGAATGCTAGAAGAATGAACTCCGGAGTATTGATCTTCTCCATAGTGTAGATGTACCCAGAGGGCTTTTGGGTCCTGGAGCACCAACAGAATCAGAATTTATGGTGAGTGATTATGTATACATTATAATTTTGAAAACCTTGGGCAGAATTTCTATATTTCCATTGAAATTCAGAAGCTTTCAGCAAAATTCCATAAAAATGTCCATTTACAAAATTGGATGAAAATGCACCTAGCATGTGACAATCAATTTTATTCTGTAATCATTATCAGGTTTACCACAAAATGTATAGACCTTTCATCCATCTTTAGCACAAAACATAATATTTTCCCTTTTGCACATTTTGGTCTTCTACTATTCATCAATCAGGTTACTATGCCAAAACACTGTACCAGTAATCAACTTTTATGGATAGAACTCTAAGCTCAATATATAGGTCTATTCAATACAAAAATTGCATCAATATGAATACAATTGAACATGTAAAATGTGCAAGTGGTTTACATGTCAAAGAATTAATAGAGCCCTGAATATTGGTTAGTTTCGCCTTTTAAAAAGAGGGTAAGAAAATTCCCCACTGCTATGTGTGGTTATGTGAGTCATGTTGAAGATTTCTGTTGTTGAATCTCGTGTGCATGATTTTCTTCATTTATCTTTCTAACTCCCCACACACATAGAAATTGCAGGAGTAAGAAACAAATCCTGTGAGAAACAGCCTAATAGGAGAAACCTCCTAGTGATGAGCTTGCTTTTTTCCCCACTTCTCTCTCCATGTGAAAAGATAATAAACAGATATAGAAAGCAGGACACAAAAGTTGAATAAGTTAAAATGTACTGCACATTACTAATCCTAACATAACATTGGCAGCTTGCACCTTCTCCTGCCAACATCACAAACCCAAATTAACACACTGCCTTTTTGAAAGGCAAAGGCTGCGTATAGCTCAATTAACAAGTTTTGTAACTGAATCATCAAAAATACACAAGACAAAGTAGAGAAATTATTCATATTTGCAGCCTTGCCACTGAACACACCTATTCTGACAGGAGATAGCATCCTCTCTGCCTTGGAAATACAGTAGTGGTGTGAGAAAACTCTTTCATTATATAGTGATGATACCTAAAAAAAACCCTAGAATTCCCCTACAGTGAATTCCAGGTAATAGCCACAATATAATTTTTGGCAACTTCTTAGATGGAGGACCTGCAAAATCTCAGGGTGTCTACACAGCAAAGTTATTTCGAAATAACAGCCATTATTTTGAAATAACTTTAGTAGCATCTACACAGACAAACCGCTATTTCAAAATTAATTTTAAATAGCAGAGTGCTTACTTCAAATTTGGTAAACCTCATTCCACAAGGAATAATGCCAAATTCAAAATAGCTATTTCAAAATAAGTGCTGTGTAGACACTCATATTGAAATAGGGGACCTCCAGCCTTCCCAGGGTGCACTGGTGGCCACACCAGCCTCAACCAAGAACACTACTCTCCCTCCGCCCTCCCCGGAGCACCTTAAAGGGGTAGACTCTGGCGATAGTGCCTGTGCCAGCTCCAAGCCTGCCAGCCCAGATCCATCAGTCACTGCCCCGGACCCAGTGGCCCCAAAACATGAGCCAGCAAGCCACTGGCAGCCAGCCCTCCACTGCTCCCCAGGAGCAGTTTGCCAGCTCCCAAGAGCCTGCCAGGGCCCAGAGAAGGCATGCACCTTCCTGGTCTGGGGTGGAGATTGTGGACCTTATTCAGGTTTGGGGGGGATGCCCCCAACGTCCATGATCTCTGCACTAGATGGAGGAATGCAGCCGTCTATGGCAGGATAGCTGCCAGCCTGGCCACCAAAGGCCACATGCAAACCCAGGAGCAGGTTTGCATGAAAATCAAGTTGGTCTGGCAAGACCCCCAACCCTGAGCCTCCCCTCCCCTCTCCTTCTTCCCTTTGTTACTCCCTTCCAGCTCCCTCCTCCCAGGTTTTCCCCTCCCCTCTTCCACCTTCTCTTCTCCCCTCTTCCTCCTCCTTTCCCCAGTCTCACCAAAGTTTCATTCCCCCACTCCCACCAGTTTAGTTAAATAAAGAGAGTTTGTGTTTATGAAAATACATATATTTTATTTGACATCAGGAAGGGGGGGTTAGGGAGAGGTAAGTGGAAGGACGTGAGGGAGGAATGAGGCACAAGCCCCCAGTGGGGCAAACCAGGGAGGCTCTTAGTGCTCCTCATAGAATCATAGAATCATAGGACTGGAAGGGACCTCGAGAGGTCATCGAGTCCAGCCCCCTGCCCTCAAGGCAGGACCAAGCTCCGTCTACACCATCCCTGACAGATGTCTATCTAACCTGTTCTTAAATATCTCCAGAGAAGGAGATTCCACCACCTCCCTTGGCAATTTATTCCAATATTTGACCACCCTGACAGTTAGGAATTTTTTCCTAATGTCCAATCTAAACCTCCCCTGCTGCACTTTAAGCCCGTTACTCCTTGTCCTGTCCTCAGTAACCAAGAGGAACAATTTTTCTCCTTCTTCCTTGTGACACCCTTTTAGATATTTGAAAACCGCTATCATGTCCCCCCTTAATCTTCTTTTTTCCAAACTAAACAAGCCCAGTTCATGAAGCCTGGCTTCATAGGTCATGTTCTCTAAACCTTTAATCATTCTTGTTGCTCTTCTCTGTACCCTTTCCAATTTCTCCACATCTTTCTTGAAATGTGGTGCCCAGAACTGGACACAGTACTCCATCTGAGGCCTAACTAGTGCAGAGTAGAGCGGCAGAATGACTTCACGAGTTTTGCTTACAACACACCTGTTGATACAACCTAGAATCATATTTGCTTTTTTTGGAACAGCATCACACTGTTGACTCATATTCAACTTGTGGTCCACTATGACCCCTAGATCCCTTTCCGCCATGCTCCTTCCTAGACAGTCGCTTCCCATCTTGTATGTATGGAACTGATTGTTCCTTCCTAAGTGGAGCACTTTGCATTTCTCTTTATTAAACCTCATCCTGTTTACCTCTGACCATTTCTCTAACTTGCTAAGGTTAGAAGCTCTAACCTTAGGGTAGAAGCTCTCCCGCAGGGCCTCCTGGATACTGACAGCCCCCTGATGGACCTCCCAGATGGCAGCCTGTGGAAAGTACAGCCAGGCTCACAGCAATGAATTCACAAGAAGCACCAGAGTGCCCAGGGGCAGCTCTGGCTCCATGTTGCAGAGTGCTGTGGTGTCCCGAGTGAGGGCAAACAGAGCACACAGAGACAAAATGCTTTGCTGTCCCTCATCGAGGTAGGCAAGCAAGCAGAAAAAGCTGAGAACTTGGGGAGTCCCTTTAAGCACAGGCCTTAGATAGCTTCAGGCAGCAGCCACACAAAGTAACTCCTGACCTGATGCCCTGCCGGACCTGGTTCCAGGTGGCCTTAAATGTGATTCAGCATCCACTCAATGTGGACGTGCTATTTTGAAATAGCAAAATGCTATTTTGAAATGCATTTTGTGTGTAGACATGTTATTTCTAAATAACTTATGTCAAATTAACTATTTCAAAATAAGATATTTCAAAACAACGCTGTAGTGTAGACATACCCACTGAGATAAACACTATAGCCAGTGCTAACTGATTACTAGCACTGAATGGGAAATGATTTTTAGAATCCATGATGATATTCAAGATTTTGAAAATGTTCCCTTTCCGTCTCAGGATGAAACACAACCCTTTTGAAGTTTTTCAAAGGAAAATTACAGAAAGATGCTCCCACCCTGCATCCGGAATAGCCAAGAAGCCTGATGGTCAGAGCACTCATCTAGCTTTGTATGACCCTTGAACTATAACAAATTAACTCCCTAAAATTCAGATCTGTACCCTGTCACTTACAGCTTCATTTCCTTCCTTCCTAATGTTGTCTTCCTGGATCTGTGCAAGTTAATTTTGATTGAGCATCTATATATATGCCACATGTACATTTCTAGATATGCATCACTTTGAGTCAGGTTTTCATTGCAAATTGTCTTGTTTACAATTTAAAGTTCACTTCTAACAAATAGTCTCCAACATTTTCTTCAAATTCTCTGCTTCTCAGATTCCTCCAGAAACCTTATTAGCTGGAATAGTCACAGCAAGTGGACACAGAAGGGCACAAAATCAAAACACATGTATTCAAATACATGTATTAGTGGCAAATTTTTGGCAGTACTTCTATTTAAAGCCAACTTTATTGGACCTAAGAATGGTACTTACGCCACAAATGAAATGACCCACTATTCAGAGATCTCTGCAATCCTTTGCTGAAACGAGCAATGCAAGGCTGTGGTTTCACAGTAAACTCTCTTTATTGGTTTAAATAGTTAGTGTGATTTTAACATAGTTTTGGAGTTTAATCATGCTGAATGTCTGAAAGAATGCATGCAATTTACAAATTGTTGCTGTCTTTCTATGGTGGAGCCTCTTTCCTAACCCTAGTAATCTGCTTTAATTGTTTAATCAGTTTGGCTGAAACTCGCAAAGCATTAAATTGTTAGTTGTTACTTAACATTCCTTATAAATTGCATTTATTAATTTCTGGAAAGAGATTTGTCCATTGCTACAGTAATTTAAATTAGCACCACATGGTTACAGACTGCTGCTGAATGATGATTACATCTTTGGGGCAGATTCAGTCTTTTAAAGATCATTAAATGATGTTAGATATAAAGCTAACCAAATTTTTGTCCAAGAAGTAACAATTTATCAAAAATGTAATAAACCATGGGCAGAATATTCATCACAAGCAGCACATAATGTGGTCCATGAAATGACATTTTAGCATCTTCCTCACTGTGGTCACACTAAAGTTTGCTGACAATGCAGAGTAATGCTCCATTGATATTTAACAATTCCCATCTACATGATACTTTGCAGTATTATAGCTTTATACACTCTAGTCCATTCTTACTGGCACTAAATCAGTCACACAATGTAGTCCAATTTTTTTTTTTGCTTAATTTAAGAGATGTAAATATAGTAACTTCCCAACCTTAAGCACACAGAGACCAATAGCAACGGGAATCTCTCTCTCTCTCTCCCTCTTACACAGATGCCCAAAGAGAATTGAACGGTTCTCTAGTGATGACCATCAGTAGGTACTAATTACAGGAATTTACCAATTTCAGAAACTTTAACCTTGACACAGTGTGGACAAGAGATACATCTGCACCTCCTACAGGAAAATGTATATAAAAAATGCATATAAAATAACAAAATAAACATATAAAATAATAGATTCCTCTTCCTGCAGCTAAAGACAAATATTAAATAATCCTATCTGCTTCTGGCTGAAAATTAATTTCTAAGGCAAATAGTGTAATACGTATATGCGTTTCAATTCCCATTTGGCACTCAGCCTATTTTCAGCATGCAGTACATGGACGTTTGAATGACTCGAACTGCTTTCATCACACACACTTAAACAAACAACTCAGTCTTCTTGTGGTTACCAATTCATTGTAATAAAAAGTCTGTTTTAGATTGTCAATATCCCAACCAATTCCAAAAAAAGTTTCTAAAATACATTTTTTAAAGTGTGTGAATAATATGTCACAATCCAAGCTGAATAGGCACACGTTGCCAGATACATAAAAGTCTTTTGATGACAAAAGGAATATATAGGTGTCTAGTAGGGTTTTCAAAAGTGCCTTAGCTTGTTGGGCATTCATTTCTGTGGGAGGTAGGTACCTAAATAATTCTGTAAATCCAGCACAAAATGCTACATGTGCTGCAATTTCTGTTGCCCCTACTGTAGTCAGGTGCTGCAGGAATAGAACACACTGAGAATTAGACTGTAAACAGAACACACCGCTGATTAATTTATAATTGAAAAAGGAAAGAACCACAAATAGTGTTCCAAATCTGTCTTGGTTCAGATCTGATCTAGTCGAATTACTTCAAGAGATTATGGCTTGATGTCACTATGTCTTAATGTTTGACCACCATAAAAGAATGCTCTTCATGCAAACATTTACCACAATTACAACATTTGCTCACATCTTTAAGATTTAAAACTAAGGTCCTGATCACTTGTGGTTTTTAAAAATCCTGTTGTCCAGGTCTTTGCATTGGAGTACGGATGCTACTCCTGATATTCTGGCCTACTTCCAATATCTGGTAATTATATTCTACCTGTCTTCATTCAGCCTCTAATTTCAGCTGGAAACAGTTTTCTTCACTTTGTCCTCTGCAGCTGTTTAGCATTTCTGGGCCTGAGTCTGCATTAATGCAAATGGATACAGGCAGTGGAGTAATTTAACCAGCAATATTTTGGGGTCCCAGCCTCTCATAGTGGTGCAAGCTGTCCTTTCCCCCTACAGAAGTTCCCAGTAATATAGGTTCCTCCATTCCCTCTCACAGCCTTACCATGAATAAGGCTTTAAAAACTCCCTCGGTTCGTTTCCTCCCCCTCCTCTACTTACAAATTTCACTTTCTTCTCCCTCACCAAGTCCATCCACCAAAAAATCCTCTTTCCTTCCAAAATATACTTCCTCTTGTCCTGTGCTAACCCCAGCTGCATATCGAAAAGCCTTCATTGAGCCTGTCCATATGCACTGTCTGTGCTGCCTTTCCCTACCAGGTCCCCTTCCCTGTGCTGCACCCCCAGTGAGATCTCCTCTCCAAAGTACCTGAGCCTGAACCCCCCATAATGGGTTTCTCACCAGGCCTTTCTTCATATCCAAATATCTTTCATTTTGAAGGAAGGAGGCACTTGATCAGCTACTGGACTCGAAGCCTCTCTCCTCTTGAGTTAGCTTGACCTGCAGTCTGTACTCCAAGCTTGGGAGGAGGAAGCAGAGTAACAGCTGTGGTCCTAGAGAGCTGCCTTATGTCAGCCTGGTGACAGGAATCTTCACCTGTAACTGCTGCTTCCTCCTGTCCAGCTGAGCATCTCCATAGCTAATCAGCAGGGGAGATGTGCAGAGAATGCCCAGTCTGCACTAAGCAACCTCCTCTCTCCTCCACCCACCTTCCAAATGTAGATCGAGAGTTAGAGGAAGAAGGGAAAACCATACTGATGCCCCCGAGCTTAAAGCTGAGGCCCTTGCACTCCCTAAAATTATACCTGTTGTTTTAAGCAAAGTAAAATCAGACAGACTAGTAATAGAAATGTAGCCGTGTTAGTCTGGTCTGGCTGAAACAAAAGACAGGACTCTGCAGCACTTTAATAACTAACAAGATGGTTTATTAGTTGATGAGCTTTCGTGGGCCAGACCCACTTCCAGTCAGGCCCAAGAAAGCTCATCACCTAATAAACCATCTTGTTAGTCTTTAAAGTGCTGCATAGTCCTGTCTTTTGTTAAAATCAGACACACTTGCTGCTGGTCTCTCCCCAGACATAACTGTACTTTGTTACTGCACAATGTGACTTCTACACATCAGAGCAAAACATATTGAATAATATCAGTCACAATTTTAATTTCCATGAAATTTTCCAGCCAGCTCCACTATTGATCTATGAACCTCTTCGTAGTGAATACAAGGCTTATTATATTTTGTGATCTTGAAGGTTTCTCATCTTTCCCATAAAACAATCTTGATTGTTCATATGAAGACTGCAAAGAGATACAGCAGAATGAGAATAAAATGTTGCCCATCATCCCGGATCCAGAACCATTAGGGCTAGAAGAGTTGTCCCCACAAAATGTTTCAGAGAGGTCTGTTTGTGAGGGAAATGAAATAGAAATAGTGAAGGAGGCGGTGCTTGTATGCCACTGCTTTGGAAGATCAGAGATTTGCAGCAAGTAAGGGTTTCCTCAGAACAGATTGGATTGTTAGCACTTCCAGAGTGCATTTTTGATTATTTTGGTTCACTGTTCTGCACTTGTCTTTGCCAGCTATGAGGAGCATGGGTAGGTTTGTATCACTCCAAGTTTTGAAAGTTTATTTTTATATAATTACACCAAACTATACCATGGCAAGGCTAATAGATTGAGTATTACTTTTGTTTCCAGTTTGACTTCTATGTTCCCAGTGAGACTATTCTGATTTTCATTATTTCCATAAAGTCAGACTAGGCAGACAGCAGGGGTATCCAACAATTAATGAAGGATATGATAATAACTGAAAAATATTTGATTGAAGTTTAAATTTAAATGAGGGAGAAGAATTGGTTAGAACAGTAGCACCCAAAAATACCTTACATTGCACACTTCTTGCAGACAATTTTCTGTCATGAACCATATATTCTACTGAATCATTTTAAGTTCCTGTAAACTCTCCCCTGCAACACTACCACCTCACTGTCTTCAGGTACATTTCTAAGATGACAAGACTGTAAAAAAGGTATAATTCTTGTAGGTGTGATAGAATGAAATGAGGAATGAGAAAATAGGTGTATTTCTAAGGTTCCCATCTCCATAGTACCTAGACTAGAATCAAGAAGAGTATACAGGAGAAAAAAAATCTCTGACAATGAAATGTGTTAGTGTGAACTTTCTCAGGGTAAGTGCTGGAGAACATGACACTTGCAGGACTTAAAACAAGAATGGACAAAATGCAAAGAAATATATAGTGGGAATAACACTACAGTAGCAGATGCAGATACTGAATGAACTAAATTAGGCTTTTCCCAGCTCTTATTCCTATTAATATGAAGCAAGCAAACAAATAAACGTTTAAGAGCGCGCTGCAGAGGAAGACAGTATTGAAAGCTCCAGGGATGTGTCAAGAATGATTCTTTGGCAGCTGTGGGACAGTAGCGGGCTCAATAGGAAGCCTTTTAAGGATGGGGAAGGATGAGATGACAAGAGGGACTAAGCTGGTGAGAATGGTCTTTTCGTAAGCACACATGCAGATTGTCATCCATTTGTCTGGCCTAGCTAGACCTGCTGACAGGGAGGGCAAATGGTTCAGTTGCCCTGGAGCCTGGTGATTCAAAAGGGCCATGGGCTTGCCACTACCACAGAAGCAGTGGTAACCAGAGCTCTAGCCCTTTAAATCACAGCTGGAGTGCCACGTTCCAAGTGGCTCTCAGGCCTGGGTCAGGGGACTAGTGCAGTGTGCTCCAGATGGCACTGAAAGCAGACTGCTCCAGACCCGCCCCTTTTGCCCAAGGCCCCACCCCTTCTGTGAGGGCATAGCCAAGTCTCCGACACCTGGCAAGTCCATCAGTCCCCCTGGGCCCAGCTGTAGTTGTTCAGTCTGGTGACCACTTGCCAAGTATTACAAAAATTGGACAGATTGCTGCTTTTTGTAAAGCAAACAAGGACAAACCTTGCAGAAAGAGTAAACATGGTAAACCACCATATTTTCATGATAGGCAAGTTAGCACATTGCACACTGTGTTATTAAATTGGTTGCAGGGAGGAATTGGTACGAATTTGAGGTGCAAAGCACTTTTGCTGAAAGTGGTTATGAAATGATAGATTTCATCAGCCTAAAGGAAAAGAAGGAGTGCAGAATAAGGGCAACAAATGCAAAGAACTGATAGGCAAGTTCCCCGGGGAAAAAATGTAAGGCATAGAGGACTTCATGAATGCTGGTAATTTCCCAGGGAGACAATATTAAAGCATAGCCACAAATATTCCATATTTAATGAAGGAGGGGAAGATTAGTATAAGATACCATAAAAGGCTCTATAATGACCTGAAAAATAATAATAATACAAAAAAAGATTTTGCAAAAAGTGGAATCATGGACAAATTGCTAAGAAAGAATACAAAAGAAAAGTGCAAGTCCATAGGTTTGGTAATCCAGGGACATAAAAAAAAGCAAGAGGTTATTTCAATACATTAGGATCAACAGAATAATGGAGGAAATTGTAGGCCCTCTTCTTTGTAAGTAAGAAGAGCTAATAGCTGATGATATCAAGAAGACAGAAGTGTTCAGTGCCTGTTTTGCTTCATTTGTCACTAAAATATGTAACATCAAATAAATGTATGTTAACAAAAGTGAAAGACAACAAGCCAAAAAATGGGGAAAGACCAAAATATTAAAGAATAAATGTATTCATCTTGATAGGCCCTGATGAAATTCTTCCTAGGGAACTTTGGGAACTACCCAAGAAGGCAATCCCGGAGCCATTAACAACTGTCTTTGAGAATTGGTGAGATCCCAGAAGACAGGAGAAGAGTCCTTTATTTAAAAAAGGAAATAAAAAGGACGTGGGGAATTACAGACCAGTCAGCCTAACTTTGATACCTGGAAAGATACTGGAACCAATCACGAAACAATCAATTTGTAATCACCAGGAGAATGACAGGCCTATAAGTAATAGCCACCATGGATTTGTCAAGAATAAATCACATGAAACCAGCTTAATTTTCTTTTCTGATAGGGCTACTTGTTACAGGGTTAGTAGACAGGAAAAGCAGTAGATGTAATACAGCTTGATTTTAGTAAGACTTTACACACAATCCCACATGGTGTTCTCACAGACAAAGTAAGGAAACATGGTCTAGATGAAATTACTACAAGGTAGGTGTGCAACTATAAGAGCATACTCAAAGTGTAGTTATCAATGGTTTGCTATCAAAATGGGCAGGGGTTGCTAGTAGGGTTCTGCAGGGATCAGTCCTTGATTCAATATTTTTTGCCTGTAAAACAACAAAAGGTGCCCACAAAAGCTCATGATACTATATAGTTACCTCCAGGACAACTTGTAATAAAAGGTTTAGAAAGCCTGACGTACAAGGCAAGGTTTAAAGAACTGAGCATAGCTAATCTTAAGAAAACAAGATGGGGGGGGGGGAGGGTTGATAACAGTTTTCAAATATGTTAAGAGCTGCTAGAAAGATGACTATTAAATGGTTCTAAATTTTCACAGAATGTGGGACAAGAATTAATGAATTTAACAAAGGTGATTTAGATGAGATATTAGGAAAACCTAACTATAAGAGTGGTTAGGCTCTGGGACAGGCATGTAACAGAAGTTGTGGAATTCCCCTCTTTGGAGGTTTCCAAGAACTAGTTAGAAAAACACCTCTCGGGGTGGTCTATGCTGTCTGGAAGATCTCTTGAGGTCCCTCCCAGCTCTACATTTCTTTTATTTAAATCATCCCTTTTGGACTGGTACAAACACTCCTCCCCTCTGAAGATGCAGTTCCCTCCACACTTTTTCACTAAAGTGCCACAGCAGCATCACTGCAGAAGGTCAAACCGGCATCAGAGAGAAGTCTGAGAAATAGCAGGTGATGCCTTACACCTCAATGGCAGGATAATGGCTCTCTACTAAACATACCTTCTAATCATCTGTATGTCTTTGCATCTAGATTTATTTCATTGTTGCACTTAAATTTAAGTATTACACAACATAGAAGAGATTGTGTAAGGTCTGGTGTGCATCAGGAAGTCCCATTCCCATATTTTTTGAACAACTCCCCTTCAGATGAACATTGCTACGTGCAATCTAGAGGTTTTTGTGGTAGTAAAGAGCAAAGCTGTCCTCTTAAGATGCCAGACAGGTCAGATTTCCCAATAACAATCGTTGGTAAGTATAGACCAGGATTCTGGTCTCAGCACATTTGTAAGAAAACCCTTCTTGTTGGTGTCCTAATTTTTTATAGTTAATTTCAATATTAAGCTCATAAAACTGAATTATTCTAGTAAAAGCAAAGATTTAGTCTTGAAAAAAGGATAAATGCAACAAGATATGCCATAATAATTTGTTAGCTAAAAGCTATGGTCAGAGAAGGGTAGAGTTCCACACTTCATTCTTTCGTAGTGATCATGTTTTTACAATTTCAAATTTAATACTTTTTCTAATATATTATATGTTACCTCCCATGTATTTAAACTGTACTTAAAAGCATGCTAAGAACTGGTAATTCTTTAATGGTTGTTCACTTACAAGCGATTGTGGGTCATTACACAATCATTTAAAGGGCATTAATGAGAACCATTTAATGGTTTTAGTAGAATATCATTGTAAGGGACAGGGGAAAAGTTACTGGCTGTAAATTTTTATGACCATTTCTCACAAAACGTATTACTTTAAAGATTTATGTATGTAACAATGAGTACAATAAAAGCCATGCTAAAAATAATTTGAAATCAAAGTAATGCATATAGATAAGGTTCTGCTTCCTGCAGTTTTTTCTTCATCAATTCTTAGACTATTTGTAGTGTAGCTAAAGATCTCCTTTGCAGAAAGTCACAGCAGATAGGGGCAAACGTCTACATATACAAATTTTAGCAATGCACTGGTTGTCCTTTACGATCTATATTTTATTTTAACTTTCAACTCATTTTTGCATAGCTTGCCATTGTATTAGTTTTTCCTGCATATAGTACAATAATGTTGTATCCTGAACATTTTTGTTGTGTATTTGGTTAGTTTATTTAGAAATGGAAAATAAGGAAAACGTTTTCAAACCAAAATTAATGGTTGAATACTTTCCAGAAATAATAATTTATTACTACATTAGAGTACCATCTTCAAAACAGCAAAAAGGTATTTTGAAAACTATTCATATCAAAGCATTAGCCTTATTAAAGTGCTTTAATAACAAAACAGTCATCATATTATGTCTGGTTTTGTCTATTTGTGATTCACATGCAATACGTAATGAAGAAGAAAATACCTCTTTTCCCCAGCATTCTTGCATAAGTAGGAGAATTTTTCTAATTAAAAAGGCAGAGCTAGCACAGCACATGAATTGAACTGAACCATATCTCTGGAAATGCTGAGATTTTTACGGTTTGCCTTAAATAACAATTGTATTTCTCTCTGAATCTGGCCCAATACCCATTACCAATAAGATAAAGATTTAAGATTACTTGGTCAAAAGATGGTGAATTACAACTTTTAATTAAAACGTAGAAAATAGTTTCTTTAAAATAAACATAGTAATACTTTCGTGATACCATTAATTTTTTATGTAAAGAACAAGACCAACCTGAATATTTTAAAATGTGACATTATGGAGCCATGGAAAGGAAATTTATAGAAAGTTATTGATATAACAAAGACAAGCTATATAGTTAATATTCTGCAACTTCCCTCCCTCCTTTGGAAACACCAAGATTCTTCCATGATGAGTATTGGACCAACATTGCTTTCTTCAAAATTCAGCTTATATTCTTCCTGAGATGGACTGTCTTTTATTCTGTATCTGAAATTATGTACATATAATATTTCAAACATAACTAATCAATGAAAAATAGAGCATCAAAATAATAGTACAACTTTTATTCATTTTAACAGAAATATTACCAAAAGGTTCTATTAACATTAACAGATATATCAAACTGTCTGAGGAACAGGAAATTGACTGTGATAAGCATTCTCAATAATTCTAATAATGTATATTAAACAGAACGATGGAAACCAAAGCAAATACACCTATGGAAAATTGTTCACTTTTTAAGATTGTTTAAAAATATAGGTGATGAAAATGCAGTGATCATGAAAGTGAGGCACTGATGGCAAATACACTGAGTTGAAAAACTGGACCCACAGAAATTAATGAAAAAACTGCTATTGACTTCAAAGGAGTCAGTATTTTGCCCCATATTGGCAAGTGATGCATAAACTTTTGCAGTACACCTCAATCTTTGCCTACAACAATCCTGTTATTTCTACTCCTGGGACTCACGTGAACAGAAATCTCACTCACACCTAACTGCGGGGTGGTTTTAAGACATGGGCTAATGAGGAATGGAATGAGATCAAATTCAGTTTTACCTGCAGTCTGAACTAGGACTTTAAACCCACATATCTAGAGGCAAAAGGTTTTGTGATCCCTTTCACTGTCTTCTATTTTCAACTCTTCCATTTTATATTTTACTTGATATTAATCACTGTGTATCCCTGTACTGATTCCTGACCTCTTCATAAGACAGCACATCCACTCAGAACAAAAAATTAAAAGAATCAAAATCAGAGAATGATTGGCACATTGGCAGACTTCTTTCACATCTAGAAATACTGGACAGTGAAAGGAAAGAAAAGAAAAAAAAGGGGGGGATTAAAGAAAATAAGGAGGGGCAGGGCAAATTAAATTAGAGAAAAATAGAGACACAGATGGAAAGAGAAGACAAGAGAAGAGAGAGTGGAGAATAAAAAGAACAAAAGATGGTGAAAGGAATTTAAAAGAAGAGAAAAGATTGAAGGAAATAAGCAATAAATGAATACCTGTACTGATCTTTCTTGCATACACCTAACACTTTGCAACATATCATGGCACATACAAATTAAAAGAAACATGAAGATACTACCTCAGATGGCTTTTGTCTCTTTTTTGCTTGACTGAAAAAGAAAATGAAATTCAGTACCGTAAATCCATTCAAATATTAAAGGTCTAATTTAAAACTTAGAAAAAGCAAATAAATTGTGAGTTATAATTTGGGGTTGAAGAGATCTCTGAACACTGCATGATTTTTAGTTGTCATATGTGCAGCAGTATCTAGGTTCAACGAGTTGAGTACAGAACAAAGATGCCGCCTTTCCTCTAAATATCTTTGCTATTGCTAATATTTAATATATTTCACTATGTTGGGTTTCTTTTTCTTTATAGTGGGTTTGGGTTTTTAAAATAAAATATAAAAAAAATGTGAACTGCAAAGGCACCTTTTTAAGGAGAGCAGGTGAATCCAATATGTTCACCTACAGTACAACCTTCTTTTCCAACTATTAAATTTGCTACTCAAGAGCTTGTCTTTTGAGGGACAAAGTGGACTTTTTTATTTTCATGGTGTATTTAATGATAGTCTGGGAACTTATTCTAAGCACACAAAACCAAAAATTCTGCTATTGGGCCTAACGTAGGATAATATCACTGATTTTAGACTTTTAGCATCAAAGGAAATAGCCAACCATTTTGAAGGTAAGGTGTATTCTGTGCTCAAACAGCTGTAATCCAGTAAGGGAAAGCTTTTATAGATTATCAATATTTGGTTGTAACCCACTATTGAGTCCTCCAAATATATTAAATGGCCATTGTTTATGGTGTTTTGTGTGACTCTAGACCCTGGTGTACACTAGGGAGTTATTTTGAAATAACAAGCTACCATCTACACTACCAAACCTGTTATTTTGAAATAATGGAGTGGTTATAACTCCTTCTTTCCATGAGGAAACATGCTAATTTTGAAACAGTTATTTTGAAATAATGCTTGTGTGGATGCTCTGGTGCCGCTGTTTCAAAATGACTACTCCCCAAAGTAATTCAGACAAATTACTCCCCAGTGCTTCCAGGGGCTCTAAGCAAAGGTAGTGCATCCACATTAATGGAGCCTGCCTCAGACTAATTTTGAGGCTTCCCATAATGTAGACACACTATTTTGAAATTATTTTTTCTGAAGTTATTTTTTTGAAATAAGTTATTTTGAAATAATTTCCTAGTGTAGACATGCGCTGGGAGAGTGTAATAGAAAACAGTTAGTATTCCACAATGAAAAAGGATAGAATTTAAAGTGAATTAATTTCCTGTTCATTTTCAAGCTACCAACAAAGTATTAAAATTATGTTGAAGAGAAAAATCAATATATATTAGTAAAAGTATTTGACAATGTTCTTTCTGGAAACAATGAAGATAAGTTTCACAGAAATGGCAAGAGATAAAAGTACGTATCTTCAGCTGACTTAGCTCAGCCCTTATTTCAAAATAACAAGCAGAGCAACCACACTACCAAGCCCTCATCAGGTCCAGCCAGGAAATGCTCAACATTAGCCTCGACGAGGGAAGGGTTGCCGAGGGTGACGATGTCAAAGAAGAGGAGGAGAAGCAGGCCAGCCCGGTCACCATGCCAGTTAGCCAGGAGCTGTTCCTCAATCTGGAGCTGGTACCCCCCTGCCCAGGTTTTGGATAGTCCTAGTCAAGGCACTTCAGGTGAGCTCTGTAACTTTCCCAAAGTAGTGGTAGCTGTCCGGCGTGGCGATCTTCCAGAGTTTGTTTGTGGTACGCTTCCACAAGGGGGTGGTGGGTCACAGTTGGGTGTCCTGTCACCTGAGGGCGAGCCATTCACAGAGCTCAAGGAAAGTGGCCTTCCACATGCGGAAGTTCTGAAGCCTCTGCTGGTCGTCCCATTGCTGCAGGATGATACATGTATAATGCAAGCTGGCATTGGAAGCAAAGGCTCATATCCCCAGTTGGTGTAAACTAGTATAATTCCACTGAAATCAGTGGAGCTATGTTGATTTACAATTATCTTTCACTTCATTGCTCAACAAATAAACTTCCCAAAGTCTAAGTAACTGTCAGGCAGGCCCAGCAGATCAGTTTGATGGTTAGAACCAGGCGGAGATCCGCCAAGAAGCAGAGCTGGGGACCAAGGATCAGAGATGAAATCAGAAACCAGATGCAGGGATGCAAGTCAGAGTCAAGAGCCAGGAACCAGAGCTAGGCATGAAAGCTGGAGCAGGCGCGATTGCAGCTGTGGGCAGAAATACTTAGCAACCAACTACTTCGGGCTGCTGCTCAGCTTAAAAGCAGATCTACTGGCTTCCTTCTGCCAATTAATCAATCGTACCACAACCCAGCCAAACTCAGTCATTCTGAAGGCTGGCCTGGCTAGTCCTCAGGGTCAGTAGGTGCTAAGTAGGTGCTCAATCCTGACAGTTCCTTTGGGGTGCTAAGTTAGCAAGCAACACAAACTATGGACTCAAATTATTGAACCATTTGGGGAATATAAGTTAGTGCCAAAAATTAACTCAGTGTTAATGATGGGCAGCCAAGAGAAAACCAAGCCTATGCCAGAAGGAGACACTTATTTGAGATCTGTGTCACACCACAGTCCTGAATTTGCATCACCATCTTTAAGAACAAAGCTCACATAGGAAAAAAGACTATGGGCCAGATTGAAGTCAGACCCACATGATGTAGAAAGAATGAGAAGGAGCTTCACTTCTGTTTCACCTCCCATATGGAGAGCAGCCACAACTTCAATGTCTGCAGTCTCCTGAACTACTGCTCACTGCCACAGCTATTGCCCCTTAGGGTCACAAATTATCCTACAGGAAAAAGGCTCAGGTGCCCTTTTATTCCAGTAAGTAGGGCACGAATACCCCACTCTGTAAGCTGGGGAGCTCTAGGAAGCATTACAGCTTCCTACCTAGGCTATGGTTGTTAGGCCCAATTTGTCCTCCGCCATCAGGGAAACAGACTGGATAGCTGGGCCCCTGAACAATATGGATGGGGGGAGGCTCTGAGCTCCTAGAAGGCACAGGGCTTGGGTGGAAGAGGCACCACCCGGATAGCCTGGCACCCCCCTCTCCTACTTGCCAGCCTTTACAACCAGCCGGAGCATGCAGTGCATATTTAAAGGGCCCATGGCTCTGATCATTACCACTGCTGCAGTAGCAGTGGTAGCAGCTGGGAGCCCTGGGCCCCATAAAATTGCTGGACCTGGGCAATTGCTCCTTCCTCTTCCCCCCTATCAGTGGGCTTGAACACCATGCTTAAATATACTTTGGAAAATGAAATGTTGGCATTATGAACCCTTTCCTTTACAATAGGTTTTCCCCTCACTAATCTGTTTTTTAGGGGGTATCGTCTTCAGTTGGGAAAATAATTTATTAGTGAGAAACAAAATTAGCCCATGGATAGTTAGTATTTGACACCGCATTTTAGCTGTTCAATTCTCATTATATTCAATGCTATTTACATAGCTAAAATCCTGTACAACTTGATAATGTATACTTAAAAATTGACTTGCAGTGGCTTGGCCATGGCCTATTCTTCCACAATACTAAAGCTAATAATTTGTGTCCTCTGCACAATACATATATTAAAAACAAATGCAAGACTAAAAATAATTAACTAGAGAATGACCAACATTCTGCACAGAGGTAATATTTGAAAAAAAAACCCAAACAAAGTAATAACTGAGCTAAAATGAATTCAATGATGTCATGCAAACACAAATAAATGATGGTATCTTAGCACTGCAGAGAAATGATCATGTATATTCAGCATTTTTTCTTTTCTTATAAAATTAGTTCTATGGGAAAAGAGCATAGTGAAGGTTCATTGTCTTGCAAAATATACATGGTTTCACTCTTTTTTACATCCAGTGCTACTGCAGAGCACAGATAAAAATGTAAATTAAAAAAAAAAAGATAAGATATCAGGGTATAAATCACAGAGATAAACTGGAAACTTGACAAAACAGAGTCAGCCCTTGTAAATGTAAAATGGAGGATATCTTCATCTTAAACCTTGTAATCTGAAGGACAAAATATTGTGTATTAAAACAATTTTAAAATACCCCAATGTAGTTTATGAAATAAAAGATAATCAATCTAGGCATGAAAAATACAAACAAATATATATAAAAAAGAACAATGTGCATTTGAGGGGTCAAAATTCACAGCCCTGAAGGCTAAACCATTTTGTCTATAGAACAAGTAGAACCAGTAGAACAAAGGTATCAAAAGCAGCAATGTTACAGTATGCCTGCCCCTTTAAAGACTCAGCTTCACTTATAATTGATCAGCTAAGTCCCAGCTGAGACAGAGCAAGAAGTTATAAAAGCCAACAATTGGCTCAAGGCACACCTAAATTTTGAGCTCCAAGAGGCATACTGGTGCTAGGAAACCAGCATAGAATACAATGCAGCTATGGCAACATGGATAGCAGAAGAGGCCAGTCACCCCAAATATGCACCTATCAATGCCTGTCCTGCTCACTGAACTAACATAAGTCTGTCTCCTCAAGCTGGGAATCACACTGCTTGAAGTGTAGATATGTCCTTAGTCGGACGACAGCTACAGAGGGGAGGCTGGCTCCTGTGATCAACCCTGCAAAAGACAGAAGAGGGCAGAGTGAAAAGCCACTGGGCCCCTGCACCTGGGGTAGTCAAAGAAAGAGTTTTATTTTGTGTTAATTTTGCAAATTTTGTTTCAGTTAATAGACGGTGTATTGAACGAAGTGCCTGAATGAGATCTGGACATGGTATTTCATCCTTCCTGGGCTGGAGAAACAGGCCGGCAGCCATATAGCAGTTTTTAGTCTTCTTTCCATTCTGGGGTCTGTTGAGAGTCTTGACAAGGTGCTAAATAGCATCAAGTACAGTTTTTGTTAAGCAGACATGTGCCTGCTGGGAACAGGACTGAGGCCAGTAGCACATTTTACCAAAGGCACCAAGTAGACCCTTAGGCTATGTCTAGACTACATTCCTCTTTTGACAGAGGAATGTAAATGAAGGACTTTGAAATTGCAAATGAAGCGCTGAATTACAAATTGTGCGCTTCATTTGCATAATGGATTCCAATCACTTTTTCGACAAAGGATTTTTAAAAATGCAGTCTAGACGCGGTTCTTTCGAAAAAAAAGCCCTTTTTCAAAAGAACCTGTAAACCTCATTTTTTTCAGGAATTAGGTTCTCAGTTTGTTTAATTTAGAAAAGAAAAAACTGAGAGGAGACATGATAGTAGTTTTCAAGTACCTAAAAGGGTGTTACAAGGAGCAGTGATGCTAGGATAAGAATCGGGCTTAAACTGCAGCAAGAGAAGTTTAGGTTGGACATTAGGAAAACTACCTGTCAGGGTGGTTACACACTGGAATAAATTGCCTAGGCAGGTTATGGAATTTCCATCACTGGAGATATTTAAGAGCAAGTTAGACAAACATTCATCAGGGATGAATTAGATGGTGCTTGATCCTACTGTGAGGTCAGGGGACTGGATTTGAGGACCTCTCAAGGTCCCTTCCAGTCCTAGTACTCTATGATTCTCAGCTCCCATTGAAATTCTCTGGAAATCCAAACCTAGCTGCGGAGCTCAAGCTTATGAGAGCTATCATTACCATGGATAGAAAGTAATGGGTCAACAAAAAGAAAAAAAAGAGTAGGAAAATGAAAGAGGTATGAATGAAAGGTACAAATATTTCATATCAAAGTGTCTGGATTGGAGTAATTATAGAACTTAAAGAGTTCAATATGATTCAGCAGAGGCCAGAATCTGCGCCCAGGGAAGCCATTAAGCATTTTACTATTGGCTTCAAATGAGAGCAGAGTTAGGCCAATTCTGAGGACTTCTGAGAATCCCAACCAAAATGACCGTCACACTATGAATGATTTCTATGAACTACACTATAGGGCAGTTTCCATATGCAATACTAGAGTGTGCACAATGTAACACACACACACACACACACACACACATGCAGATTTGGTTCCCAGTCCAAGATTTGGGGTATTTATTCTTCTTATTATTATTATTATCAGTTTTAGAAATAGGGCTTCATATTTGGCAAGTGGATACAAAAGGCACTGCAGAGTCAGGCACTTCAGTGAGACTACTGGTATGCTTAAAGTTAAGCCCATACTTAAATCCTTTGTTGGATTGGGGGCAGAGCACTCAGCAGCTTGCAGAATCAAGCCCCAGATCCTTAAGCCTGCTGCGATATCTTTTGTTTTGACAGTTTTGTAATGTAAAGTGCAAAACGTGAACAGCAGAAATACAATCAAACTCTTTGCTACTGGAGTACCTGGAAGCCTATCCTGTTTATAAATAGTAAAAATGTATGTTTATGTAAAGGGAAGCACTGATTTACTAGAACTGATTGCTTCACAGTCTAATTACTTTTCAACTGGCTGTTACAAATTAAGATGTCATTGATGGCTTTTTGAGATATATTTCATTTTAAGCAAATTTATTCCATAATGGAGCACATCATAATGGAAAGCAGAATTCCCTCTCTTCCCTCCTCTTTGTAGCCTGATATCTTGACAAGTAAATTAAATTTAGCAGTTAAAATGCTTCCATTAGTAATTTTATTAAGTTAATTAAGGAATCTCTCTTTTTGAATTTTAACTACCTTCATTTCAGCACAACCTTGAGTTTTTTAAAATCCATATATTTAGTAACTACAATAGCTTTTGAGCCAAATAACTATCTACAAACTTTCTTGTGGCTATAAGAATCATAAGTTGAGAGGGGAAAAATCATTAAGGAACAGGTGGCTATTTCTCATTTTGTCTGAAATTCTTCTGCCTTAAAAAAAAAAAATCAAAAGCCAAAACCAGCCACTCACCTCCTAATACAGTTGTTTGCTAGCCCTATGAATAAAATGAAGAACTGCAAGTCATAGCTTTGAAAAGTTAAAGATAGTGACATATAAATCAGTCTTAATAAAATAAGGGCTCGCCCAAACCCTTCATCCAAAACTTAAGTCAAACTCAAACTTATTTCAGCATTTCATAGGAAGTCCTATGCCTTATAACTATTGGTTCAGTTTTCAAATGCATCTCAATTTCTTGTTTTTTTGAGCAGACACGGATAGATACATTCAGTTTTGTTCCATCAGTTTAAATAGATACAAAATATCACAAGAAAAAATGTCAGAGGTGCATTCTCTCGGTAGAAAGGTAAAAATCTTGAAATTTTCCCATGGTAACAGTTTCAATATATCTTATATTAGGAAACTATTCCATATTCTTAAAATGGGTTGGCCAGATCAAATCTTCTATTCCTTTGCCCTATGAGTCTATCTAGTGATGCCCTGAATATCACAGCTGCATCTAAACAGGACAAATAATAACACTACTCAGAAGTCACTCTAGAACATGCTCAGACCTGATTTTCCTGATCATAAAAGATCTTTTTTTGTTTGATGTAGTCTTCGATCAGAGTAAATATGGAGAGGCTCGTTTAGTGAAGTTTGCCTGGAGAAAGCTTTTAAATTGCTTTCTCACACTTTTAATTATAATGAGAACTGGTGATGCTATGGTGGCTCATCTCAGCAACATACTTTTTTTAAATGCCATTTTTGTTAAAAGGTCTACTGCTTGTTAAAAATAGTGTTTTATTAGTCTATATTATTGTGACTACTATAGAGATCAATGATTGCCATTAAAACGGAGCATGTTTTTTTAGTTCAGAAACATGGTTCATTTATACCAGTTGATGTAATTATTGGTATTATATATTGTTTCTACTTGGTAATTAGATTTCTATTGTTTTTATTACCACAATAGTTTCTTGTTTACTTTACTCTTAACCTAACAAGCATAGATATAATAAACATATTCTCAACTACAATGCAAGCCATGTCTTTTGTATTTTAAGAGCATCCTTCATTTCCAATGTATGGCTTGCCTTCAACAACACTTTTATACTTTTTTTAGGATGATATTTTCTCTTAAAGAAAACAGAAATTGTAAGGGGTATTTTTTTAGACTTTTTCTAAAAGCAACATGGTTGTGCTGCTTGTGTTTGGTGGAGATTGGAGCATCTAACTAAGAGGAGATTCAGTTGTAAGAATGAATGTATGGGGTTTTTTTCTTCATGTCAGGAAACAAGGATTATCTCTAAAGTCTTGAAGTGTTAAACAAAAGATACACCTGCACAAAGGAGGCTGTATAGGTTGTGAACTTAAATGGAAAAGCTTTGTGAGTGTATGTGTGGAGGAACATGCAACTTTAAATCAGCCTTCAAATAAGGGCTACAGCTAATAGTGAGAAGGAGGAACAGTTAAAGCCATGTCCAATTCTAACTCTTTGGTGTATACTCTGAGTTCCTTCCTAGTTGTCCCCTGTTGTATTGTATTCTGAAGTCAAACAAGCATCTAATCTGAGACAAAAGTCTCTTTTTAAAATGAAAAAGCAAGAATATTGTTAATCACTCATCTGTACAGGAATGGAATCAGAAAATTTCAGAGCAGATTTATGGACTTGTTCCCAGTTAATGTGGTTTCCAGAAACTTAGAAGAAAAAATCATTGGTGTAACTGATTCCTGTTACCATGTACACAAAAGTGATATACAGCAAATTAAATGTTCGCCTTACCTTAAGCTAGTCATACCTGAATGGCCATTAAATTAAGAGAAAAATACAGATTCAAACAAAGGAGAAAAACAGCTTACCAAAACCTCACATCAAACAGAAGACTAAAAAGTAGAGATGGACTAACCAGTTTTATAAGAGTAAATGCTTCATACTTCTCAGCCTTTCACTGAAAATTTGGAAGAATTACATAGCATAAACCCTATGTACCAGTTCTATATTTCTATCTGTAGCAACCTGAATTTGGCTGAGGCCACAGCAATTGAGTTCCTATTGAAAACAATCATTATGGTTCCTTCCCATCACAGAGTATTTTCTCTCAACAACCGAGCTCTTGCTATAGATTCCTCTATTGAGAAGTTCCTGCTCGGTTCCCATACTCTCTCAATAGATCTGATGGTTAAAGTCTATACGCGCATATAGAGATTTTTCTGACTCTGGGAGAGACTACTGGTTTCTTTTTCTGAAACTTAATCCACAGCAGAATGCAGTAATACTTGTTACATAGAAATAACAGCTAAAAAAAATATTTCAGCTCCTCAATTTGGTGGGAGTTTTTCTGTTATTTGTAATACAGATGCAATGTAAGAAGTCCACATAAATATGTAGCCAGAAATCATTCTGAAAGACGTTTAAATAACATCAGAATTAAAGTCATGGGTACTTTGAGGCTTTTACATCAGAATACTCAGTGCACAATCACATCCTTTACGGGATGTGGAAACTTAATTACATGTTTATGAAAATATGGAAAATCCTTTTCTTTTACTTTAAATGCCCTTTTTAATGATTTATCAATATTAAAGTTAAAAAAACCATATATAGTCCTTTACCAACATATCTCATTAGAAGAATGAATATTACTTAGACTATCCATCTGCCCTACATGTATACACACTATGTACTTATAATTTATATGGATGGTATGCTAAAGTAAACACACACATTTTAGATTTTTTTTATATATATATATATATATATATATATATATATATATATATATATATATGTAAAACTTCAAAAATTATGTCCTATATAACTTGACCACCAAGTTTTCAGTACGATTTTGTTCGGTTTACAATTAAGGACCTACCTTTTACTAGTCATTGTGAAGGAACAATAAATTTCAGACATACAGAATGGGAAGCGACTGTCCAGGAAGGAGTACGGCAGAAAGGGATATAGGGGTTATAGTAGACCACAAGCTAAATATGAGTCAACAGTGTGATGCTGTTGCAAAAAAATCAAACATTATTCTGGGATGCATTAACAGGTGTGTTGTGAGCAAGACACGAGAAGTCATTCTTCCGCTCTGCTCTGCACTGGTTAGGCCTCAGTTGGAGAATTGTATCCAGTTCTGGCCACCGCATTTCAAGAAAAATGTGGAGAAACTGGAGAGGGTCCAGAGAAGAGCAACAAGAATGATTAAATGTCTAGAGAATATGACCTATGAAGGAAGGCTGAAAGAATTGGGTTTGTTTAGTTTAGAAAAGAGAAGATTGTGGGGGGGGGGGGGGGACTTGATAGCAATTTTCAGGTATCTAAAAGGGTGTCTGTCATAAGGATGAGGGAGAAAACGTGTTCATCTTGGCCTCTGAGGATAGAACAAGAAGCAATGGGCTTAAACTGCAGCAAGGGAGGCTTAGGTTGGACATTAGGAAAAAGTTCCTAACTGTCAGGGTAGTCAAACACTGGAATAAATTGCCCTGGGAGGTTGTGGAATCTCCATCTCTGGAGATATTTAAGAGTAGTTTAGATAAATAAATGTCTATCGGGGATGGTCTAGACAGTACTTGGTCCTACCATGAGGGCAGGGGACTGGACTCGAAGACCTCTCAAGGTCCGTTCCAGTCCTAGTATTCTATGATTCTATGATCTCACTTGGATTGCCCTGGGGTAGTCACTTAAGACCAGTTCAAAGCAATTCATCAAAAATTTAAAATCAAGTTTAACCCTTGATAATTTGATTTGTTCAAAATTGACAAACAAAGCTTTAGAGTGATTTTAAATTAATCACAATTAATTACTTGTACTGAGTTTGGATATGCAATTAAATAAAAAAACACAGTTTGGAAAGGCTGAAAATTGCAATTACATGCTGAAAGAAACAACCATGCCCTCAGGTCTATCAAGGTGTTTTTGTTTGCTCATTGAGTAAAGCACTGGTTTCTTTTGCAGCAAAGCATCACCTGTTGAAAACATACTAGAACACCTTTTACTCAAAATTAAATGCTTAATTGCTACTGGTGGAATACAAGCACTTTTTAAAAAAAGGTATCTCACGAAATCTCTCTTGAGGATCAGTAACTGGAAACACAGTGGAGGTATGCAACATGTTTAATTAATTTTACATGCTTAGGAAGGAATTTTCCTCTTCTCCCATACCCATTCAAAACTAAACTAAATAACTAACTAAGCTATTTTTACCTTTACACCCACCAACTGAACAAGTGCATTTCAATAGTGAGCATCTAAGACAGTTGATACAGCATTGGATGTTATTCTGACATCACTTACATCAGTGGTAAATGGAAACATTCCTTACCTGTCAATTTTCTTCTTTTCTACTCCAAATGCTTGAGAATAAGGTCTTCCTGCCAACAAACAGACACAGCACATTCAGACTTTCAGAGATGTTGGCTCAGAATATCAACTTCATACATTTTGGGGCCAGAAGGGACCATTATGAACATCTAGTTTCAGTTCAAAGTATTATTGTCCCCATAAATGGGCCAGGATTTCACACTTGGGTTTCTCTTCTTCTGCTCTGCTTGCTTGATATATGTATTGTTCTCTAACTTCTTCCTATTTCCAAGTAGCTCTTTTCAAAAGATTAATAACCTTGCAAAAAACATGAGGTCAACTGGGTTACATTCCAAGCATTAGTGGAAAACACTTTTAAAAAATATATAGAACACCTTTTAATGGACTTTATTACCACAATTTTCCCAGAAATCATTTGAGGAATACACTATAGCATATAGGAAAAAAACTGGGTTGGGAGACTCATCCATATAGAGTATGTAAAAAAGTTGACAGCACAGTAAATAATTACTATATTTTTCTTCCCACTATTTGACTTTTATCTCTTATATTTGTATTTCTATTATTTTTTTCTCCTTATCCTACATCAAAGAGTACTGTGATAATACCAAATGGTCATAGTAAAGGTAAGTTATTTTGATTTTTGTATATTATTTCTATTGCTGTAGAACAGCAAAGATCACTCCAAAGATCACTTTTTTAATTTAAAGGCAACCCAAGATCTACTCTGCCCTTTCCCTGAGGCCCCACATTTTCCCCACAGCCCCGCCTACTCCACCTCCTTGTTTTCCCCCACCCTCATTCTCTTTCATCTGGCTGGAGCAGGTATTTGGAGTGGTGGAAGAGATGAGGGTTGCAGGCTCTGAGAGGAAATTTGAATACATGAAGAGGAGCCAGGCTGGGGCACAGTTTTGGGGTGCAGGAGTGAGGAGTGCAAGCTCTGGGAGGGTGTTTTCCCCAGCCTGGAACCCCCTTCTGCACCCGAACTCCCTTGCAGAGCCCATATCCCTCACTCCCTCCTGTACCCAAATGCTTTGGGAAAGGGTTTGGGTGCAGAAGAGGGCTCCAGGCTGGGACAGAATGTTGGGTGTGGGACAGAGTGAGGATTGTAAAGAATCCTCTGGAAGGGAGTTGGGGGCTGGCTCAGGGCTGCACAGGGACTAAAGGTGCAAACTACAGCCGGAAGCACTTGCTACAGGCAACTCCCAGTCGATAGCACAGCTAGGGTTGCCAGATGGTTTCCACAAAAGTACCAGACTCACTTGACATTACATCACAATTTACATTACATCTTATTTAGAAAATTTTGCACATTTATATTTTCTCATTTATATTTTCTCAATTTGTTTCCCAAACAGAAAGCTCAAATCCTGGACTGTCCGGTTCAAAATCAGACACTTGGCAACCCTAAGCACAGCAAGGATCAGGCAAGCTGCCTCTGCCAGGGCCCATGCTGCTCCTAGAAATATTGCCTGACTGCGTAGCTACCCGCTCTGCGAACCCCAGAGGGGGAAGAGGGCCTCCACATGCTGCACTGCTGCCTGGAGCCTGCAAGTGCGCGCCCATTGGCTGGTTCCCAGCCAATGAAAGCTGCTTTGACAGTGCTGGAATCAGAGGTTGCACGGAGCTGCCTCTTCCACCCCAACTCCTGGAATCAGAGGCTGGAATCAGAGGTTGTAGAGACTCCCTACATTGTAGTAGATCATAGAATCATAGAATAATAGGACTGGAAGGGACCTCGAGAGGTCATCGAGTCCAGCCCCCCGCCCTCAAGGCAGGATCAAGCTCCGTCTACACCATCCCTGACAGATGTCTATCTAACCTGTTCTTAAATATCTCCAGAGAGGGAGATTCCACCACCTCCCTTGGCAATTGATTCCAATATTTGACCACCCTGACAGTTAGGAATTTTTTCCTAATGTCCAATCTAAACCTCCCCTGCTGCACTTTAAGCCCAAATGCTGTACAGACATTTTTATGAGATGTTCTCTGCCCCCGAACAGCTTGCAATCTAAATAGATAATATTGTATGACAAAGGTGTGACCTACACTTTTATGTCTTCTATTCAAGTTGCATTATCTGCTGGTATTCACCTTCTATGCTGAACATTGTGGTCTTAGCCCATCATTAGACACAAACTGTAATGATGATTATTGATTTTATTTGTACATTAATGTTTTACCAGGTAGTCATTAGACTGGCTGACTGCTTTTTAAAAATTCTTTCAGTATATTTTGTCTCATTGGGCTGATTTAAAACAAGAATTAAGATATTTTCCAATCCACTAAATGAGCAGATCGGGTGCTTCAGCATTCAAAAAGGGATAAGTTCTGCAACTGTAAACAGATTTATACTGTAGGTGGACAGACTGTGGCTATGGACAATGACTTTTCTTTTTGGAAGCCATAAAAGCAGTTGAATTATGGTTTCAATGAAATTGTCAATAGTAATCCTGTTATTAGGAGCTTGAAAACTCTGCTTAATGAACTAGATAGTAACAAGGAAAATAAAAATACATTAAAATCTATTTGGGAGAAAATGATGATTGGTCTAGATTTCATGTATGTGATGAAATAGATAGGGATGTAGGAGTGTAATTGATTAACTGTTAAGCATCAGCTTATCAGTTTCCATTATGGTTAAAATCTTCTGCCCTGCAGATGTGTGCCAGCTCCACTGCTGGCCTCACTCATGGGGAGCTGGTTGTCGCCCTGCGCTGCAGGCTCTTTGGTATAAGGCTCATACTGCAGACCCCACATGTGCAGCCAGCTCCCCTGGAGCAGGGGCCAGCAGCTGGAGCTGGCACACATCGAAGGGCAGATTTTAACTGTAATGGAGCAAGCTGGTGCATGCCGGGAGCCAGTGCCTTGCCCTGTTGGCACTTATACTGTAGAGCCTGCAGTGCAGGGAGCAGCTAGCTCTCCAGGAGTTGCAGCGGCACCCCAAAAATGGTCCCACCCCAAAAACTGTTAATCCTGTAACTGCTAGGATTTTTAACGGTTACACGGTTTACTGTTTTTAAACCTGTTTTATGTCCCTAGAAATAGAGTTGGTTTTATTATTGAGCATTATAATAGCCTATCAGGTGTTTCCTTGAGTTTCATATATTTATGTATAGGGTTTGGGCTTATTATGTCCAAATTGTCTCTCAAACAATATAGACAAAATGGTGACTAGTAGCCATGATTAGGCAGAAAGATTGCAAGGTTTTTAAATAATTGATGCTGCAGTGACACATTTATGGCATCATTATTGGCTGGTGAAGATTTCATTTATCATGACTGTTTGAAACAGAACTAATAGTATGCTGTTCCATGGCACTGTTTGCAGTAGGCCCAATGGTGTTCACAGTACAACCTCATTTGGAGGAAGATCACAATTTAATTGCGTAAACATTCTACTGGCTTAGTTTTGTTAAGCAAGAAAACATACTGTTCTTTCGACTGTGCACGGCTTAGTAATATGTTGACCACACACAGGAGCAGATGACCATTTTGCGGGGCCCAGGGCAGCCCAATTTCGCAGGGCCCCCCTTTGCCACGGCGCATGCGCAGGCTTCTTGAAGTGCGGGGCCCGAGGTGGCCACCCCGCTCGCCCTGCCCTATATCCACCCCTACCACACACTAAAACCTCACAAGGAACAAGGAAAATAATTTGCAAGTTTTATTTTATAGGGAAGCAAGATGCTTTAAAAGGGAGTGAAAATGTTAGCAGTATCTACCTGCCAAAGACCAGAAAACCTGCCCATTTACTCTAAGACAATTCCAGATATTGCAGGACTAGGAGGACTGCTGTGGAATGGGGAATCAAGCAACTTTCCTGCCGCTGTAATGAGACAGTTATTTTGAGTACAGACAGTCTACTAACCAGCTTCCCAAAGAGAGAAGAAAGAGCAAGACAGTTGGCTTCCCTCCAACACTGGGGGAAAGGAGAAGCCTTCTAGACTCTTCTTTCCCATCAGAGACAAATGATTGCTGCCACAGAGATGGGGCTGTTGGGTCATAGGATTTCCTAGGTAAAATCAGCAAATCTTTTGGTAGACACACGAGGAGATCAAGACTCAGACACAGATAAAAGTTTGATGGGCCCAGGATCATCTCAACAAAAGGAATACTTGGAAACAACCCTTCGAAACCAAGAGCATCTGAACAGGACTATTATCCCACTTACTATCCCTAGAACAAAATTCTGTTTATAGTATTCTCTTTCCCCAAAAATTTGACAGCATTTACTTACAAGGAAGCTCACTACTGTTCACATCAGGCCTTAGCAATTGAAATATACAGGCAGTCCCCGAGTTACGCGGATCCGACTTATGTCGGATCAGCACTTACGAACGGGGCTCTCTCACCTCGGAGCTCGCAGACAGCGGGACCACCCAGAGCGCAGCGGTCCCGCCACCTCGACCTCCGCGGCGAGAAAAGCTGCTCCGGGTGCCCCTGGTCTGCTGGAGACCACCTCCAGCAGACCAGGGACACCTGGAGCAACGCCAGAGAGGCAGAGGGGTCCCGCGCCTCTGAGGCTTTGCTCTGGCAAAGCCGGGGAGGCGCGGGACTCCGCCGCCGCTGCGGCTTTGCTCCCGGTGTCCCTGGTCTGCTGGAGATGGTCCCGAGCAGACCAGAGGCACCGGGAGCAAAGCGGCAGCGGCGGCGGAGTCCCGCGCCTCTGAGGCTTTGCCAGAGCAAAGCCTCAGAGGCGTGGCACCGCGCCGCCGCTGCCGCTTTGCTCCCGGTGCTCCATTCTGCTGGGGACCGTCTCCAGCAGACCAGGGTCACCTGGAGCAAAGCTGGGAAGGCGGAGGGGTCCCGCGCCTCTGAGGCTCTGCTGTAGCAAAGCCGGGGAGGCGCGGGACTCCGCCACCGCTGCCGCTTTGCTCCGGGTGCCTCTGGTCTACTGGGGACCGTCTCCAGCAGACCAGGGACACCCGGAGCAAAGCCGGGGAGGCGGAGGGGTCCCGCGCCTCTGAGGTTTTGCCAGAGCAAAGCCTTAGAGGCGCGGCACCCCACTGCCGCTGCGGCTTTGCTCCCCGTGTCCCTGGTCTGCTGGGGGGGGGGGGGGCGCAGCTAGTGCCCCCCCCCCCCAGCAGACCAGGGAGACGTGGAGCAAAGCCCCCGGCCTGTGGTAGAGCAGGTGGGCGCTGCCGGTTGGTCCCACAGCACTGCTCCTTGGCGCTACTGGACCAACCGGGCAGCACCCCAGCTGCTCTGCCCCAGGAGTCCTGATTCAGCCACTGCTGATCAGTTTCAGCAGCGGCTGAATCAGGACACCTGGGGCAGAGCAGCTGGGGTGCTGCTGGGTTGGTCCAGTAGCACCGAGGAGCGGCGGCGCTACTGGACCAACCCAGCAGCACCCCAGCTGCTCTACCCCAGGCGTCCCCAAGTCAGCCGCTGCTGAAACTGACCAGTGGCTGACTACAGGAAGCCCCTGCCCCGGGCTTCCTGGAATCAGCCGCTGATCAGTTTCAGCAGCAGCTGACTTGGGGATGCCTGGGGTTCTTAAGTTTGAATCTGTATGTAAGTCAGAACTGGCGTCCAGATTCAGCCGCTGTTGAAACTGATCAGTTTCAGCAGCGGCTGAATCTGAACGCCAGTTCTGACTTACATACAGATTCAACTTAAGAACAAACCTACAGTCCCTATCTTGTACGTAACCCGGGGACTGCCTGTACACAGCTAGGAGCACAGGGTAGCATAAGTGTAAATGAAATCACTACATGTATAACAAATCATTTAAATAAAACATCGTGGTTTTCTGTAGGCACTCTCTGACTAGCCTCATTGTTTCAGGGCCAAATCAGATTCAGGTGCATAAAAAGTGCAAGAAATGAGGTAGTCTGCCTCACTGGCATTGCACATGGCTCAGGAAACATCCACAGTTCCTATCAGGAACAGAAGCACTGCACCCAGCTAGCATCATGATTAACACAAGCCTGCCACATGGGAAGCGAATTGCCCCACCCTCCTGAACCAGCCAGTGGATCTGCTCTAGCATAAAGGACAAGGACAATTTCACTGTCACTTTTGCTGCTCCTGTATGTGCTTCCCCCCCACAGCAATTCAAGATGACTAGTTTTCCTCCATGGGCCCCGCAACATTGTGGTCCTACTCAGTGTCTACTACATTGTGGCCTTCTCCAACACAGACCATGATTTACAGCCTAAACACCACATTGCATGCTTTATGTACTGCATTCCTGTGAACTGATTTTGCATAAGACCATTGTTGTGTAGAACACCTGCACTGGGAGAACTGATCTATGAGCTCATGAAGCAGTAGATCCAAAAGTAAAAAATGAGGCACTGACATTTGCTGAGGGCAATCTAGGTTGTTTTGAAACAGTTAGTAGTCCTGTGGCACCTTAGAGACTAACAAATATATAGAATCATGAGATTTTGTGGGTAAAACCCACTTCATCAGTTAGTCAATGTAACTAAGATCAGCAGAGCAGACAAAGGGAAAGGTGACAGTTGAACAATGCACTGTGTAGAGAGGTATATCAAAAGCAATCACTTTGAATTGGCAAGAAAGTAGCAAGTAAAATTATGAACAAGTGCAAATGCTACAGCTTTTCAGGAAGTCTCAGCAGACAGGGAAAAGGACTCTGACATGTGTCAGGTGTTACTAGGTTCATCTACGTTAAGAATTCAAAGCAAGTTATTCCTTTGTCATATCTGACAGAGTCCTATCTGCTGAAAACAGTAGAAACAACTGACTGAATGCCTCTAGATATTATTCTGCAAGTACCTGGCCTACAAGTAGTCCTCCCTAAAAGTAAAGATGTTGATATCAAGGTTGTTCAGAATGAAAGAGATGCAGAAGATAAAATTTTCAGAGATTTAGCAGGAAAATTTCATTCTGAAGTATGTATATTCACTATGCTAATATACATTTTTATGGCATCTTTTCATACTTTTTGCATGGCATGAATTTCTTTAATAAGTCCAGTGATTCCAACACATAGACAAAGTAGCCCAAGTTTCTAAGTCTGCATGCCTGAGAGATCGATGTATACTGCTTGATGCATACACTGCTTCAGGATTTACACATGCACACAGCTTTGCATGGTGGCTGTGTTATCTGGACAAAAGTGTATTTTACACACTGAGACGTGCAAAATGAACACAAAAGCACCAACATAGCTTTCACATGCAAACAATAGTGGTTTCTTGGTCTTTCCTAGATGATTTCATTTAAGAAGAGGTTTACACACCAGGCTGCATCATTTTCAGCAGAATGCAATTATACTGAAACTCCTTATGAGTGAACAAAAGTGGCAGCATAACTAATGTGATGGGAGGAAGCACAGATAGAGTTTATACAGTCTTATTGCCCAAAGAAGCTAGTTTGCAAAAACTTTAAAAAGACAGTGTAAAATTGTTCAAGAGTGCTTGTTACCCAAACCCTGACTATTGTAAAACAGTTTAGTATTCATAAGTGGAATCATCTTGGAGGTGCATCTGTGGACTTAAAAAGGCCCTAAGAGAGTGATTTGTAATGGACTGCTTAATGAAAGCATACAAAAGAGGCTCATACTGAGGGAAATCTTACCTTTAATATTGGCATAGCAATGGAAACTGCAGCAAGGAATTCAACAGAATTCATATCGGCACTAAAACAGAAGTAGGAATACAAGCTATCTGTAACTCAAGGCAAGAGACAGTCCACTCCACAGACAGATGCATGTTATTGGTCTGAAAAGGGTTCCATACGCCTTCTGAATGCCAAATTAAAGATGCATTTTGAAGAAGTTGTCATAAAAAAGGCCATAGCAAAGCAGTTTGTAACAGAGACCATAAGAGAAATAAGAAGACCAAATCAGGGTATAGAAAAAAAAAAAGAATATCGATGTACACTCTGTAGACAGAGGAAGTAGTGACACAGATTGTGAGAGTGGAGTAGCCAGCCTGGATATATGTAGTGTGAGCAAAAATGACAAGTCAGCAGTCTGTTTGACACCCCAGGAGGTGGGATAAATGCTCAAAATGGAATTGGACATAGGCTCTGTGGTGTCTGTTATCTCACATTTGGAATATGAGAAAACTTTAAAAAACACCAAACCGAGGGAAACACTGAAGTTACTAAAAAATCATACAGGAGAAAAAGCACCAGTTGGAGTGATGCAAGTGAATGTGGAATATAATAAAAAGCAGTGTTTTTCAGATTTATGTGTCATTGAGAAAAGGGATGCGCCTTATAGGCCACGGATAGTTATGTAAGGCTTCTCTGAATTGGAAATCTATAAAGATGCTGCAGTCACTTTCAGCAGACTCTACTAAAACAGTCAAACAGCAGTTGGAAAGGATAATAAGTCAGGCCTCAGGAGTATTCAAGGTGGACCCTGAAACTCTAAAACACAAAGGCCAAAATAATCCTAGATAAGAAGGCATAGCCCAAGTTTCACAGAGCTCAACCTATTCTTTACATTATCAGTTTTAAAGTAGATGCTGAACTGGAAGATCTGGAAAGAGAGGGCATACTTTCAAAAGTGGTGCAGAGAAGTGGGGAATGCCTGTAGTTCTAAATGTAAAAAAAAAGATTAGATAGATAGATAGATAGATAGATAGATAGATAGATAGATAGATAGATAGATAGATAGATAGATAGATAGATAGATAGATAGAAGGCAGTGTCCTGAAGAAGACACCTTGACCTAGCAAGTGATGGGGGTCCAGAACAGAGCATAGAGAGAGCAGAGAGTAACAACAGGTGAGACACCATCTAGGAGAGGGCATCCTGATGAGGACAGAGCTAATTCCCAGAGTGACTAACAGGAGGCACCATGGTGGTGAGTCACGACCCATTACAACAGGTTACAAGCTAATCATATAAAACGTGAATATTTTAAGCTATTGATGCACAAAATGAAAATAATATTTAAAAAAAAGATTGAAACAGTCCTGGATGCTCCATTATGAAAGGATATGTTACAATTTAGACCATTTCTAGGATCTGTCAAATACTACAGCTGTTTTGCACCAAACCTAGCAATTGTACTGCATCTGCTGAACTGTTTACTGCAGAATGGTCAAAAGTGAGTTTGGTCACATGTCAAAAAGTTTTCCTTGAAGTAAAACAATTGGTTACATCAGATGGCATATTTACACACTTTATGAAATTAGTATATGATGCTTCCTCACTTGGAATTGGGGCAGTTATAGTGTTCACAATACCAGATGGCAAAGAAATACTCATAGCATTTGCCTCCAGATCTTTCACAGTGGCAGAATGTAACTATGTACAAATAGACAAGGAGGCTTTAAGTCTGGGTTGAGGTGTGAAGAAATTCAACCATTAACTATATGAGAGGAAATTCACACTTGTCAGATCACCAACCCTTTGTAGCAATCCTTTAGCTGAGGAAGGGAGTGTCTATGACAACGGCAGCACATACGCAGCGCTGGTCTGTCTTCATAGCTGGTTATGTCTACAACATTGAATTCAAAAGAACAAAAGCGCATGAAAATGCAGATGGCTCTCCAGCCTGCTCATGCTAGTTAAAAGACAACATGTAATAGAGACAGAATCTGTCAAATGTATCAACTTATTTAAGATTGAGGGTTCCCCATTGCCTGAAAAAAGTCTGCAAAGTCTGACTTTGCAGGACCAATTTTAGGAATGATATATCTAGTAGTGGTGGATGCTCATTTCAAATGACCAGAAGTTTTTTTGTATGAAAACCAACACAGCTGCATAGACAGTAGAAAAAACCCTGACATTTGCTAAAACTAGGCTGCCAGAACAAGTTTTAAGTGATAATGGTCCTCAGTGTAGTTCAGAAAAGTTTCAACAGTTCATAAAGAAAAGTGGTTTTAGACATGTTATCACGGCACATATCACCCAGCCACAAATGCCATGGTTGAAAGATTTGTACAAACTTTTAAGCAAGCCCTGCAATCCATGAAAGTTGAGAAGAGGACATTATAGCAGAAGTTATCATGTCTCTTGCTAATATATCAAAATGTGGTATATGCCATGACAAACAAACAACTACAGTGCTGCTAATATGCCATTATCTCAGGTCACGCTTGGATTTAAACCATATCTACGGGTCAGAAATCAACAAATAAGTCAAGCTATAATGAGAGGAATCAGTGCACCTTAGCAGCAAATGGTAAAAGAATTCTGACACGTGATTATCAGGGACCCACTACATGGCTTCCTAATGCACAAACAGGCCCTTTTTCCTATAGAACAGTGGTTCTCAACCGTGGGCCATATGGCTCCCCAGGGGCCACACCCTACCTGTAGGGGGCCATATGGAAAAAATGGAACATTAGGTAAATTATGTACCCTTTTTTCCAACTAACAGCAGGTATGAGGGGGGCCACAGAGGTAAACAAGGCTCAGAAGGGGGCCATAAGCAAAAAAAGGTTGAGAAACACTGCTATAGAACACAAGTGATACACAATATGTTTTGGTATCGCAACACTGACCAATTGCAAGATTCAGGGGGTGACTCCATGACTGAGAGAAGAGGAAAAATTTGGGGAGCTACCAGCTGTTCCAACATGGGTCTCCGGATTTGATGCAACCACCAATCAATATATATATTTTAGACATCTGAGTGAGTCCATATGTCTGTGTTTCTGTCTGTGAGTCCATTTATTCAAGAACTCCTCCTAAACGGTAAGAGCTAGAACCACCAAATTTGGTATGCAGCTTCCTCTTATCCTAACTTAAAGTAAGGCCAGGTTTGGTTGTACCAGAAAAAGGTATGTGCCTGGAATTCTATTATTTTCCATAACATGGAAAGGGAGGGGGCAAGGAAAGGGATGTGATAACATCAACACTGTAGGTAGCGAGTGCAGGGGATAGCTATCCTGCAGAGTGATCACTGGGGGAAGCTTCACCATCAAGGGAGTGGCCAGCTGGGGACATCATTCACCATGTTGCCTGCTACCAGCCCAGTAAGTGACCCCTCTGTCCCAAACCATTCCCCCCGACCCTCGGCCCCTGTGTCGGATTGGGGTAGGGGAGCCCCTTGGGAGCATCACTGGAGCCAGGCAGTACAGCCTGCCCCTCCCACAGGACTCACCAGCAATCCCCCTGCTAGCACTGCAAGGCATGAAGCCACTCCCCCTGAACAGTCCCAATCCCCAGCGCTGACCAGTCCTCCTCCCAGCCCTGGCCCAGGCTGGCTTTCCAGCCTCAGGCCCACCTCGGGTATGTCTACACTACAGCGTTATTTTGAAATATCTTATTTCGAAATAACGCATCTACGCACAAAATGCATTTTGAAATAGCTTTTTGCTATTTTGAAATAGCACGTCCACAGTAAGTGGATGCTGAATCGCATTTAAGGCCGGCTGGAGCCAGGTCTAGCAGGGCATCAGGTCAGGAGTTACTTTGTGTGGCTGCTGCCTGAGGCTATCTGAGGCCTGTGCTTAAAGGGACCCTCCCCACCCCAGACAGCCAGTTCTCAGGTTTCCCTGCTAGCTTGCCTACTTCGATGAGGGACAGCAATGCATTCTGTCTCTGCATGCTCTGGGACACCACAGCACTCTGCAACACGGAGCCAGAGCTTCCCCTGGGCACTCTGGTGCGTCCTGTGGAGGTATGCTGCGAGCCTGGCTGCACTTTCTGTAGGCTGCCATCCGGGAGGTCCATCGGGGGAATTCCAGTATCCAGGAGGCCCTGCAGGAGAGCTTCCACCCTGAGGAGTACTAAGAGCCTCCCTGGTCTGCCCCACTGGGGGCTTGTGCCTCATTCCTCCCTCGTGTCCTTCCACTTAACCCTCCCTAACCCTCCTTCCTGATGTCAAATAAAACACATGTATTTTCATGAACACAAACTCTCTTTATTTAACAAAACTGGGAGGGGAAATGAAACTCTGGTGAGACTGGGTAAAGGAGGCGGGAGAGGGGAAGAGACAGGGTGGGAGAGGGGAGGGCGAAATCTGGGAGGAGGGAGCTAGAAGGGGGAAGCAAGGAAAAGAAGGGGGAGGGGAAGCTCAGGGTTGGGGGGGTCTCACCAGAGCAACTTGATATTCATGCTAACCTGCTCGTGGGTTCACATGTGACCTTTGGTGGCCAGGCTGGCAGCTATCCTGCCATAGACGGCCACGTTCCTCCATCTAGTGTGGAGATCATGGACATTGGGGGCATCCCACCCAAACCTGAATAAGGTCCACGATCTCCACCCTGGACCAGGAAGGCGCCTGCCTTCCCCAGGCCCTGGCAGGCTCTTGGAAACAGGCAGACTGGGAAGCAGTTGAGGGCTGGCTGCCAGTGGCTTGCTGGCTCATGTTTTGGGGCCACTGGGTCAGGGGCAGTGACTGCACAGAGTCTGGCACTGTGGCCAGAGTCAACCCCTTTAAGGGCTCTGAGGAGGGGGGAAGGAGAGAATTGTTCTTGGTTGAGGCTGGAGTGGCCACGAGGGCACCCTGGGAAGGCTGGAAGCCCCCTATTTCGATATAAGTGTCTACACAGCACTTATTTCGAAATAGCTATTTCGAATTTGGCATTATTCCTCATGGAATGAGGTTTACCAAATTCGAAATAAGCACTCCACTATTTTGAATTATTAATTTCGAAATAGTGGTTTGGCTGTGTAGACTCTAGTACAGTTATTTCGAAATAATGGCTACACACACACACACACACACCCTGGCTGGACCTGGGCAACTCCAGGTATATCTTCTAGTAGCATTATATTGGAAAGCAGATGTGCTGAACAGTCAGCATGAGCATGACATTTCTGCTGATACACCACTTTGTCAGGGGTGTGATCAAACTCTTAGCAGAAACTACCCAAGAAGGGAATGCAAGCCACCAGGAAGACTTGACTTGTAACAGGAGCTTAAGTTATTCCCTCACAAGTAAGTTGTGTACGCAATGCCATCCACCCAGTGCCACTGGAGTCCAGGAGGTCTGTGAACCTCTCAATCATCCAGCCAAGCACAACCTCAGATGCATTGCAGGAGACTTTATCTCCTCCAAACAAAGCTGGTGATTGTGCAGTGCGTCTTCAATGAGAAAGTCTGCACTGGAGGTGGTCACAGGACACCTGATTGTGGAGACCAGGTTCTGGCTCCTGAGGAGGTCCTTGCTGAAGGCCAGCAGCTCAGAGAAGTCTTGAGGAGACTACTTATGTCAGTGTAAGAGCTGCCAGTTATATCGCAGCCTCCATAACTTGCAGGAGAAGGCAAACATTAACACCTCATTCTGGACTACCACCACTGAACAGGAGGCTGAAGGGTCTGGAGACAAATATTATGGACCTTACTATATACACACTGTAGGTCATGTCTTCCCTCTCCATAAAGTACCTTTAGAGACACATCTCCAGGACCTTCCTGTGCATACCAGCCAGAGTATTTGGGGGTAGGACCAGGATGCTGAGCTAGTCCCACAGCATGGAGACAGAATCAGATGACTGATTGGTGGTTCCCCTGCCCCTTGAACAGACAGATGCTGGAGAAGTCTCATCCATACCCACAATCAGATACTATGGTCTCTCGTTCAGTCCATTTGACAAGCTGGGAAGGATCAGTAGGAGACAAATAAATGCCAAGGCAGAGTAGAAAACCCATAACACACTGGATGGAACACAGCACAAGCTAGGTAGGGAGCTGATCTGTTACTAGTCCCAACCTTCAGACAAAAGACCTGAGCCTAGCAGGGAAGGCCACTTCATAGACAGACTGGCAAGCCTGCACATTCACCACAGTTTCTTAGATCCAGGACCATAAGAAGCTCATTACTAGCTGGCTCATGCTGACAGCCCCACTCTCAAGTCCAGTTCACTGAACAGAGGCAAACCCACAGACACAAAGGACTCCTGGGCAAGGTGTGTGTGTGTGTGGGGGGGGGGGGAGCTTGTGCTCCCAGAAGGGACAGGGCCTTGGGCCGAAAGGGTCAGGGACAGGGCAACTGGGTCTCAGCACCACCTGGCTTGCACCTTTCCCACACCCCAGCACTGTCTGGAGTGCACTGCCCAGGACTTTGCAGCATGCTGTGTGGGGCTGTCAGCAATTTAAAAAGGTCTAAGGAATCTGGCGGCTGCTGCAGGAAAAGCGGCAGCAATCCCCTTCCTCCCACCATTGGTGGGCCTGACTTAACATCAACCTAAACAACCTCCAGCAGAGGAGATACGGGAAGGTCTCTATAGTAATCCTACAGCATCACCCCTCAAGAGATGTATTTGGTCAGGACCCAGCTGAGCCTGACCAAGCAGTCTGCTGAGGTGCACATCATCCTACATACAAGTGGGCCCAGAAGCCATATGCCTGCAGATGTAGCCTACTAGAATCTTCTCCTGTTCGGGAGATAGAAAAACAAATTAGAAACCATCTCTAACATGCCAGGAAGAGGTTCTCATATGCAGTGCAGCCCTGGTTGGGTTAGTATCATCAGCACGGTCTTTGACCACAGCAAGACAGCATTTTTCAGGACCTGTTAAGTCCGAGCAGAGAAATGATGCTGGGACCAGTCCCTCAAGGCAGGGAGGTCCCTTTCCAAAGCAGCAGAGTGATCACAGCCTGTCTTTCTGCTTGCCTTCAAGTCTGAATGCTCTTCTCCCCACAGATTCAGTCCCGATGTTAACCAGGTCTACACCAAGGACATCCCATGATACATTACAGAATCCTTGTCATCCACCAGAGATTTAGTTGTGGACACCAAATGGAGGTTTTGAGTATCCGTACTGTAAACCATGCCAGCTTTATAGTGACTGTGTGAATGAAGGTAGTGGTTTTCTGCCTACGATGTCCTGTCAACATTCCCCAAATTCTGACCTGGAGAGAGCAACCATCAGAGCAAAAAGAATTCACTCTTCAGTCCTTGGCTTTGTGGCAATGTTGTTAGCAGAAAAAAGATGCTCTGGTGGTTTTTGTGATATGGACACATGCTGGCACTCCTGAAAGGGAATCAGACTGAACAAACTCATCTCATGTGGGCCATAGAATCACAGCAATATAGAGATGGACTGGACCACCGGGGATTTCCCTGGGCTGAGGTAGGTCCAAGAAAACCTAGATAATTTCTGACAGGTGCTTGTCTAACTTGCTCATAAAAACATCCCTTGACCAGGATTCCACAAGCTCCCTTGAAAGCCTGTTCCACAGCCTAGCTATACTCACAGCTGAAAATTGTTTCTTAATATTTAACCTAAATCTCTGGAGCTTCAAATCAAACCTATTGCTTCTTCTCCCACCTTCAGAGGACATGATTTAAGGAAATACTCTTGAATATTCAAAGTTCTTTATGGGACCACAGCTCCTACCCCTGGGGCAAGCACAGCTGCTTGCTCTGATTCTAAGATCCATTTAGTGTTCAGGTTAGGGTGGAAAAGTATCACGTTCATATTTAGTGCCCAGTCTACTTGGATTTCTCTCCCCCTTGCCACTCAAACTCTTCCAGCTGTTGCCACTCAATAAATAAATCCCCCCCAATGCTTCAGTTTCACTTTTGCGTATGAATGACTGCATTATGAAGCTTTGTATTAAGAATGCTATATAAAAATAAATTGTATTATACGTGCAGTGAGTGATATCATTACAATTAAAAAGAAATGTATTGTTTCATATGTCTGTCAAAGTGTTTGAGAATTTAGGCAGTAGAGATGCCCGTCATCCTATTGTAAATTCAAATGGAATCCCTTTCAGTGTGCACAGTATTCACTCATTCACACATGTAAGATAAATGAACCCTGGGCACAATACCACTTCTTTTCTGCACTTCGCTTTGCAAACCACAAGGCTGCCCTTTCTCAAAATACCAGACAGAGAACAAGTCCAAGGCTGTTGTGATAAATATGATGAGAGATGCTCAAACAAAACTTCAGTGGAGTTGGGAGCAAGCTCTGCATAAAGAAAATGGCCTTAGTAGGACAGTTACACAAAAAACCCTACAGATGGGCACAAAGAAAAGCTGTCTGAATTAGCTATTTGATGTTGTTGCAGACGTAATGAAATTAACCTTTCTTTCACCCTATACAGTTCTGTGAATTTCGCATTATAGAAAACGCAAAGTGGGAGCCAGTAAAAAATTTGTCTTTTTAGGTAGCAAAACCAAAAGGCTGCATGAGAGAAGATGATAGATTTGACAGTCACATGAACCTTGCTGCATTACTTGGTCTTTTTTGGTACTCAGTCACTCCTGTGGATCAGCAGTGGCCAGAGACACAAGCAAGGCTGGCAACAGACTTAGCTAGACCCTGGGCAATGTGTGGGAGAGAGGACTCAACTCTGGATGGGGCAAGGCCTCAGGCAAGGGGCAGCACTTGGGAGATCTCTCCCAGTCAGCCCTCTGCTCCACCCAGACTGCACCACACAGGACTCCAGGGGTGATTTAAAGGGCTCAGCACTCCAATCACTGCTGCCACGGTAGCAGCAGAGGCAGCCCACAGCCCTGGCCCTTTTAAATCACTGGGGCCTGGAACAGCTGCCCGCTTTTACCATCCTCCCCCCACTCACCATCGGTGGCTCTGGACACAAGCATACCTCCTCAGTAGGGAAGGGAAGTAGCATTGGACACATAGACGCAAATCAGATTGTATCATCTATGATCTAGTGCAGAGGTTCTCAAACTTTGTGATACCACAACGCCCTCTAAGTTGCTCGCGACCCCCCTCTAAGTTGCTCGTGACCCCACAGGGGGTCGGGACACACAGTTTGATAAACGCAAGATCTAGTGCCTTCATTTATCATGCTCTTCTTTTCACCCCTTGTGAGATATCATTAACAAACGCAGCCTCTGTATTCTCCTAAGCTTCTTTAGGATAGGAGGATTCAGGGTTATGGCCCCATCCCCTCCCACACACTAGCCAGTGATTCACTCAACCAGCCCACCAGATGGTGCATTGGGTTATGCTTCATCCCTGCATGCTAAGAGTCCCCACTGGGCTACTACAGATTAGTACCAACCCCTACTCAGAACCACACACAACAAGGACAGAGGAACAGTATCACTTAACACCTCTCGTTTACTAGAAACTCAGTCAAAACCAGGAAGTTTCACATCAAAACTATTCACAAGCACAGTTTCAGATACAAAATTTAACCTGCCCAGATTTCCTGAAAACCGGTCCCATGTTAGCTAGTAAGGTTCATAAACTTTACCAAACCTTTTAATAAACCTAGGTTAACTCTTGAGTATGGAACAAATATACTCAAGATATAAAAACAGTTTAGTTTGTCCTGGATTAACATTTGAGAATGAAAGGTATGTACTGCATTGCATCAGCATCAGTGATAAATTTAAGAGTTTAAAGAGAATCTAGATAATTTCATGGAGGTTAGGTCCATAAAAGGCTATTAGCCAGGGGATAAAATGGTGTCCTTGGCCTCTGTTTGTCAGAGGCTGGAGAGGGATGGCAGGAGACGAATCGCTTGATCATTGTCTTCGGTCCACCCTCTCCGGGGCACTTGGTGCTGGCCACTGTCGTCAGACAGGATACTGGGCTAGATGGGCCTTTGGTCTGACCCAGTACAGCTGTTCTTATGTTCTTATGTTTTTAAGAAATCCTCTTGCTCATCAAGTAAGTGTAAAAAAAGTATAATTATAAAAGAAAATATTTGTATTTCCTAACTATGAACCATTTATCATGATGTGTCATAGAACTGGTTTCCGTTTCTCAGCTCCCAGTACAGTAAACATTTTCTTCTTTTGAGTATGTGCAGTTGCCTTCTACCAACATTTTCTGCTCACTTTAAAACATAGTTACTGAAATATAAACATTGGTGCCTATGTGCAAGGCTGAAATGAATAACACCATTATTTTGTTTAAAGATACCAGTCCAAATCTTTAAACCCTTTTAGGTGGCTTTACCAGGGGGTTCAGGAATGAAGTCTGTTTGGAAGGTATAAGACCTTTGTTGTTGTTGAGGAAACTGGCTTGATGCCCCTATCCATCCAAATAACTGAAATAAAAGCACACTGAAATTGGAAACACATGCTGTTTCCCGACTTACATTTTCATTGTATAGCATAAATGGGAACTTTTGTCTCTGGTCATACTGTTCAGGCAAAACAGTACCACATATGCCTCATTTACCAAAGAATAGGTTCCCTAGCAGCCTCCCAACTAAAGGGAAATGGGGTTCCTCCCTCCAATAAAAATGTTCTGCTTCAAAATAATTGCCAAGAACATTGATTCTTTATGTACTTTCCCAAGTGCTACTAATCCAGAAGACTCCACTAAAATCCTTCAATTTTAGTGTTGTGCCCTGTGAAGGAAGGGCCTAGGTATGTGTACGGCACATAGTTGGCATCAGGCCAGGCACATACTTATTGCAAAGTATATTTTATACTTATTTTAATCAAATGAAAAAAGAAATTGAGAATGGGATATAATCCTGTATGTGAAATAAATTACCAGAATAAAAGGGAAGCCAAATGTGCTTTATAAACTATTAATAACAGGTTTTTGCAAATATCATCAGCACATAAACTCGTATTACCAGTGCTTTTCTTCCTGTCTCATAAATTATAATCCAAATATAGAAAGATAAATTTTGAATTCCAAGCATACCATGTACCCCTGTAAAATGTAAACATGGACTGCCCCAATTACCCAATATTTCACTATCTTTGCTGTTACATGTATGGGCACATCTCACATTATTCAGGAAAAGGAAAGGATTATAAAGATTAGAACAGAAGACTTGGAAGTAGGGCTTTAGGGTACTAGTCCAAGCTCTGCTATTAATAACACAATAGCATGACTGGTCCCTTTGCCTAGTCAACTTATATGGACAGATTTGACTGCACTCTTCCAAGTGGGATGAACTTATTCAAGAAAGCTGGGGGCAAAGTGAAGTCATTCTACAAATATAGTAGAAGCAAGAGGAAGACCAACGACGGGTAGGCTCATTGCTCAGTGAAGAGGGAGAAATAACAACAAGAAACTTGGAAATGGCAGAGATGCTTAACAACTTATTTGTTTCAGTTTTCACCAAGAAGATTGATGGTGATGGGATGCCTAACATAGTGAATGCTGGTGGGAAGGGGGTAGGTTTAGAAGTTAAAATATTAACAAAGAACAAATTAAAAATTACTTAGAAAAGTTAGATGTCTTCAAGTCACCAGGGCCTGACGAAATGCATCCTAGAAAACTCAAGGAGTTGATACAGGAGGTATCTGAGCCTAGAGCTATCACCTTTGAAAAATCATGGAAGTCAGGAGAAATACCAGAAGACTGGAAAAGGGCAAATATAATGCTCATTTATTTAAAAAAAAAAAAAAAAAAAAAAAAAGGAAATAAGAACAACCGAGAAAACTACAGACTTATCAGTTTAACTTCTGTGTCAGAGAAGATAATGGAGCAAGTAATTAAGGAATTCATCTGCAAACATCTGGAAGATAATAAGATGATAGGTAACAGCCAGCATGGATTTGTAAGGAACAAATACAGGCAGTCCCCGGGTTACGAACAAGATAGGGACTGTAGGTTTGTTCTTAAGTTGAATCTGTATGTAAGTCGGAACTGGCATCCAGATTCAGCCGCTGCTGAAACTGATCAGTTTCAACAGCGGCTGAATCTGGACACCAGTACTGACTTACATAGGGTACGTCTACACTACAGCGCTAGTTCGAACTAACTTAGTTCGAATTAGTTAATTCGAACTAAGCTAATTCGAACTAACGCGTCTAGAACTAAAAACTAGTTCGAATTAGCGTTTTGCTAATTCAAACTAGCAAGTCCACATTGAGTGGACTCTGAACAGGGCTTAAGGATGGCCGGAAGCAGTGCCGGCAGGACATAAAAGGAGGACTTAGAGCGTGGAGATGCTGTCTCAGGCTAGCCGAGGGCTGCGCTTAAAGGGTCCCGACCCCCACCCCGGACACACAGTTCTAAGGGGTGCCCCGCTTGCAAAGAAGTTCTGGCTTGGAGTGCCCGGAGTACCCACACTGGGCACATCACACCACTCGGACATCAGCCCGGCTGCACTTGCCGCAGGCTGCCATCTGGGGAGAGGGGGCAATCGGGGGGCTGCAGGAGAGCTTCCACCCCCAGAAGCCCGCAGAGCCAGCCCAGTCGTCCCCATCGGGGGCTCGTACCCCATTCCTCCCTCACCTCCTTCCACTTACCCTTCCCTAGCCCCCCTTCTTATTGATGTACAAAATAAAGATAACGTTTCTTCCAACATTGACTCTGTCTTTATTGAAAAAAACTGGGGGAGACGGGAAAAGGAGGTGGGAGAGGGGAAGAGAAAGGCTGGGAGAAGGGAGGGCAACTAACATGATCAGGGGTTGGGAACAGGCCCCAGATGAAGAAAGGCTACAGAGACTGGGACTGTTCAGCTTAGAAAAGAGGAGAAGGAGGGGGGACAGGATAGAGGTCTCTAAAAGCAGGGGTTGGGTGGAGATGGTGCATTCAGAAAAGTTCTTCCTGAGTTCCCATAAAGAAGGACTAGAGGACACCAAAGGAAAGGAATGGGTAGCAGGCTTCAAACTAGTAAGAGAAAGTTGTTCTTCTTCACAAAGCAAATAGTTAATCTGCAGAACTCCTTGCTGCAGGAGGCTGTGAAGGCTACAACTAGAACACAGTTTAAAGGGAAGTGAGATCAAGTCATGGAGGTTGGGTCCATGGAGTGGTATTAGCCAGGGGGTAGGAGTGGTGTCCCTGCCCAAAGTTTGTGGAAGGCTGGAGAGAGATGGCATGAGACAAATGCCTTGGTCACGGTCTTTGGTCCATCCCCTCCAGGGTCCCTAGGGTTGGCCACTGTCGGCAGACAGGCTACTGGGCTAGATGGACCTTTGGTCTGACCCAGGACGGCCATTGTAAGCTCAGGGCTCAGGGTCGGGGGTCTCAGTGCACCCCCTTGATTTTCATGCACACCTGCTCCTGGGTGGCCAGGCTGGCAGCTCTCCTGCCCTAGCCGGCCACTTTCCTGTGCCTAGTGCGGAGATCGTGGACAAGGTCCACGATGTCCGCACTAGCCCAGGAAGGTGCCCGCCTCTTGCGGTCCAGGGCAAGCTCCCGGGAGCCGCCAGCCTGGTCCCGGCAAGAGGGGGTGGGATGGGGGGCTTCAGGTGGGTGGCTCTGTGCCGTGCCAGGTGCAGGGTCTGCTAGCTGGGTGCTGGCAGGCTTGCACCTGGCACGGGCACCGTAGCCAGCCCGTGCCCCTTTAAGGGGTCCGGGGCCGGGAGGGGGGAATAGAGTTTCCCTGGTGTTGGCCAGAGTGGCCACCAGGGAAACCTGGGGAGGGCTAGCCTCCCACTAGTTCGAACTAAAGGGCTACACAGCCCTTAGTTCGAACTAGCTAGTTCGAACTAGGCGTTAGTCCTCGTAAAATGAGGTTTACCTAGTTCGAACTAAGCGCTCCGTTAGTTCGAATTAAGTTCGAACTAACGGAGCGCTAGTGTAGCGCCTAGGAAAGTTAGTTCGAACTAACATCCGTTAGTTCGAACTAACTTTGTAGTGTAGACATACCCATACAGATTCAACTTAAGAACCCCAGGCATCCCCAAGTCAGCTGCTGCTGAAACTGATCAGCGGCTGATTCCAGGAAGCCCGGGGCAGGGGCTTCCTGTAGTCAGCCACTGGTCAGTTTCAGCAGCGGCTGACTTGGGGACGCCTGGGGCAGAGGAGCTGGGGTGCTGCTGGGTTGGTCCAGTAGCGCCGCCACTCCTCGGCACTACTGGACCAACCCAGCAGCACCCAAGATGCTCTGCCCCAGGCGTCCTGATTCAGCCGCTGCTGAAACTGACCAGCAGTCGCTGAATCAGGACGCCTGGGGCAGAGCAGCTGGGGTGCTGCCAGGTTGGTCCAGTAGCACCCAGAGCGGCACTACGGAACCAACCGGCAGCGCCCCAGCTGCTGTACCACAGGTGTCCGGAGCAAAGCCGCGGAGCATGGGGGCAGCGGGACAGCCCAGACGCGCCGTGGCTGTCCTGCTGCCCTCGGGCTCCGCGGCTTTGCTCTGCTTTGCTCCCCCCCTCCCTGGTCTGCAGACCAGAGGGACGGGGAGCAAAGCCGCGGAACACGTGGGCAGCAGACAGCCCAGACGTGTCTGGGCTGTCTGCTGCCCGCGTGCTCCGCGGCTTTGCTCTGCTGTGCTCCCCTTCTCCCTGGCCTGCAGACCAGGGAGACGGGGAGCAAAGCAGAGCAAAGCCACTGCCCGCGTGTTCCGCGGCTTTGCTCCCCATCCCCCTGGTCTGCAGACCAGGGAGACGGGGAGCAAAGCAGAGCAAAGCCGCGGAGCACGCGGGCAGCGGACAGCCGAGATGCGTCTGGGCTGTCCGCTGCCCGCGTGTTCTGCCGCTTTGCTTCCTCTCCCTTGTCTGCTGGAGACCAGGGAGACGGGCCCCGTTCGTAACTGCGGATCCGACATAAGTCGGATCCGCATAACTCGGGGACTGCCTGTAATGCCAAACCAATCTGATAGCTTTCTTTGATAGGATAACAAGTCTTGGATAAGAGAGAAGTGGTGGATGTGGTGAGTTTTAAACTCAGCTCTTCCCTCTGTGGCTTAGCCAACTCAGACTGTGAACTGATATTGTCCCCGTTACCATATGTATCATATCTTTAATGCATTTATCTGTATAGTGGGGAAATATTGTTATCCCCTTTTTATAGATGGGGCACTGAGGTACAAAGAGGCTAAGTGACTTACCTAAGGTCACACCACAATTCTAAAGCAGAACACATGGTAGGCCAGCATTCTAGCCATGGGACTAATCTTCTTCCAAACGCCATCAATTCCTGCTGACTTTGCAGGAGCCAGTCAGCACGTTGAACTCTCAGGTATTTGAACAATGTCTTAATTTCCTTACCTATAAAATGGGGCTAACAATACTACATTGAAAGGCTCAGCTGCTATAGTGATAAGGGAGAGATGATGAGAGGGAGAGAGAGAGAAAATCACTGAGAAGTTGCAAGGATTAGTTAGATTTAAATAAGAAAAGTGCTACCAAAGCAGAAAGAATTATTTTAGGCAAAATGACTCATCCAACCACTGTTGAGAAGAAGCAACATAGATATTTTTAGCAGCTATGGGCAAACAGTGACTTATAAAATGTACACATTTATATTATTTACGAATCAAGCATGGAATCCCAAAAACATACTGGAAAATTAGCATTCAAATATGGAATGAGCATAAGTCTGAATACACTTTGGATTCACCAAATTATAAATAGCTCCCTCCTTTCTACTAGCTTGTGTCTTCCTCTCTCCCTCCCTGGCATTTTTTAAAGCTATTCTTTTTTTCTTCTAAAACATAGGAATCAAGGAAATAAGATATAGGAATTCTGTGTATTTTATTACTGATGCAGATAACATTTATATTTGACATTCTAGAACAGCAACATCTATACTGGCAACTAAGATATTCATGTTTCAGAACAGAGCAACTTTTAAAATCCCCTTTTAAGCTGTGCAGCCACAGAAGAGTCTTAATAATTGATTATAATTGATTTTAACCTTGTCCTAACCTGGGCAAAATGGCAAAGCCAATCATCTTTGTCCAGATGGGATATGAGAAAAGAGCCCCCAATACACATCTTTAAAAGCTCCAGACATGAGCAGAAGATAAAATATTTAGTCTGCAAAAGCCTTGACCTCCCAATTCTAGCCAGTTTTGAACTTGAATTGATTTCCGACAAGGCATCTGGGAGATGATTACAACAAAATGCACTAAAGCTGGGCAGCCTTTATTTTAACATCCCAGCAGCTTAACCTGTTAATAACAGCAATTGTTTTAGATACAATACCAATTTCTGTAACAGACACTAGAAATGGATAACAGCAACACAGTAACAGTGGCAATGTACAGTATTAGAGAGTAGCCATTCACAATCCTCTCGTTAAGGTTGTGTCAGCACTTCCATTATAAACTCCTGTTTTCATGGGTTTAGAACTCAGCTGTTAAAATACCATCGAGGGCTGAAACTGTGCAGACAAGCTTTCCCTGCCTGGGCAAAATTCTTACTGACACCAATGGGAGTTCTGCCTAAAATAAGGACAAGCACCATCATACTCTATATGTCTCAGCCACCGAACTCACCAGTTAAAAAGGAAAAGATTACAGATCAAAATATTTTTAAGAAAGGATAACTATACCTTTTCTTAAAGGAGCAAAGTGACTCAGTTGATAAATAAATGTACTACTAAAAAACCCCCAAGAGATTGTAGGATAGCAGCAGTATTCTGAAAATAGTATAACATTGAAAGAAGAATTCCAGATGTGGCTTAATTATGGGTTAAATCATGGTCACCTTATTTACATGAGAAATTCAATATAAGTTAATGGGACTACTTACATGAATGAGGCAAGCAGGATATAGCCCTCATCTTGCAATAACGTTAAAAGATTATATGATCAGTTTAAATCACATGAAATAAATCACACTTACGTTTGATTTTTGATGTAATCTGGACAAGATTAGAGAAAAAGAAATATTTTATGTGTTTATTTTGTGCATTTTCCATCACTTTATGTGCAGTCAAATTCACTTTTTCCCTCTTATAGTCAGTTTCCCTGTTTGGAAAAATCAGAGCCTAAGGGCCAGATTCTGATATTCTTATTCACTTTGAAGCATATCTTATACTATGCATGGTCCCACTGAAGTCAAGAGGATCAATTGTGGAAGAATGTATATTACTAATAATACGTACCTTCTTTGTAAAGTGCTTTAAGACCTATGGATGACAAGAGCTAGATATTAAATATCATCATAAACATGAGCATCACTATCTGGCCTACCTTAGAGAAAAATATATTTTTAAATAAGAAAATGTAATTGTAAACCCAGAAATGAAATTGGCAGGTGAACTCTGGAGAAGGTATTGTACCTGGAAGTCATTTTATTTATTTTATATATTTAGAAATATTGGTATTGATCGGTATCTCCTTTAGCCAAATAGGCTTTAAATGGTATAATGGTTTGTAATAGTAATGCTATTAGGAAATTATTTTTAAAAGACAACACAAGTTGTTTGGTGTAGGCATTCTCTTGCTTGTTCAATCCAAAAGGTGCAGATTTCTCTACTGCCCGTATCCGGTAAAAACAGCATCTGCAACAGTGAACTCAACTCAACTATTTTTATTGTCCAAGTGACAAAGCATCCTACCCTAAGCAGCAAATATATAAGCTAACATCAATTTAATAACTTGCTGTATTTTTAGTAACTCAAGATAATAGCTTTTTTTAAAATAAAACACTTGATTTTTAATCTGATGAATCCCTTTCAAAGGACAGAAGCCTTAGCTCTGATATTATATTCTGTAAGGTGTGTGAATTCCTGAACTTGTGTTTTGACTTCACCTCTTTCCATCAGGGTGTTAGGATAAACAAGTGTATAAATGAAAACTATTTTTTCATTTATTACTAAGACAATGTTAGGATCTCCACAAGTAACTGAGAGACAATTACAGCTATTGATACCATACTTTCATGATGGAAATTTTTGTTTTACTTAGCAATTGGAATTGCAATCTGATGTGCTCGTCCCTTGTTGAAGTAATGAACAATGGTACATTTGAGAGAGAAATTCAAAGTGCATCATTTATCTTATCCCATTTTCAATTAGGCCGAATAAAGTATAAGTCAGTTCCAAACTACACCACAGTAACAGGGTAAGTCAATTTATTATATCACTAGAGTGCTAATCTTAGCAGATGGTAGAAAAAATATTTTTAGCATGAAACATACTAAAGTGATAAATCTGAGCAAGGTGGATATTATCAACTAATATCTCCCTAGCGTGAAGTAAAACTCTTGCATGACAACTCAGCGTTCCTATAAACTCTATTTTAACATTGTAAGATATGTGTTTCACTCTGGGTTTGGAGGGTAAAAGGAGAATAAATAGAAAAAGAGCTCCCTGTGCAATTTAGTACAGTATGCTTAGTGGAGAGGGGCAGGATTTCCCTTAGCTTTTTTTTTTCTTCCCCAGGCAACACTTTTTTCTCCTTGCAATGTAATTTCTCCATGACTTAAGAATATATCTAGTAATTCTCTCCTACTTCAAAAATTACACTGTAAAAAAATTCAAAAATCAAAAAAAATTTCACAAGGGAAAGATTTGAAGTGATATTTGGGTAAAGTGATACAAATATAGCCAGTCACAGAAGGAAGTAGTAGATGCTGCTGTTGTATCCCATGCCAATGCAAAACCAAAACAGGTAATTAGATACAGTAGCAAACAGAAACTGAAAGAAAACATAGTCTTGTTATTAACGAACCATTTTAAAACATTTAAAATCTGGCACTTATGACACAGTAGCTTTCCATCAATGAAGCTCTTAAAAAGTAATAAAGCAAAGGCTAATCCTGGGAGTCTTGGGAGAACTTTCCTTAGGAAGTCACACCGCTAAGCAAACTGTTGAAGTTGAAGCTGTTCATTCAACTGAACAACAGCAACAAACTAAAATTAGTAAAATCTTGCCCAGGGCTACACATCACTTTTACATTTTTTAAAACATTGTATTGCTGCTAGTGTTTGTGATGAATGATGTAAGTCAATGATAGATTCTAAATGTTGACTAACTAGTAGTCCTTGCTCTGGCCAGCATGCAAAGATTATGGCCAGAGGCTTTGGTTGAAACCTTTAAGCAAGGTTCATGCTTCAAACAGAAAAATTCCCAGGAGTATAAGACTCAATTCAGGTTCAATGTTACCAAAATTGTTGTAAGAATCTTCATTTTTTAAACTGCTCAAGTGTTTGGTTCACATATTCCTTGTAAAACAGATCTGGCTATAAAGATAAATGCTTGAACAATCTTAGATTTGCCCCACTAAGAGTTAAAAGGCTCCATTCTCCAGTCCTTACTCAACTGTCATTCCTGCCAGGGAGATTCTGAATAAGTACTGTAAGATGAGGTCCATTGAATTTAAATTATTCATTTATTAGAAGTTTTTTTATATTATATTAACATCTTGGCTATAAAGGCCTTGAAATTAATCTATATAGTATCTTTACAGTTTTGCTTCAATAATAGAAGTAAAATAAAGTAAAGCTTTTAAAGCAGTAATTTTGTTACTCTAAAAGTTTGTTTTTGCATTTTTATGCCTAAATTAAGAACTGGCTTAGCCCAAGTTCAAGTGTGCCGTGCCCTCATGTTACAATAGTGATAATGGTAGAAGTCACTATTGTGTGATCCTGAGAAGATGCAGATTAGACATGCGATGGACCCATACTTTAAATCAGGATTCAAATTCTGTCAAGGATTCATCCCTAGGTTGCTGTTTTTTCAAGTCCATCAGAGTAACAAGATCCAGATTGAAGGATCTTGAGATACAGGATTTTGGTGTGACTTTAGTTTTGCTGTTTGGAGAATTAGACGATCAGATGCAGCACCCTGGAGAACTTGCCAAAGAGAGCCTTTGATTTTGCCATGCCTCCCTGTGGGCAGCAAGGAGAAATCACATGCAACGATGAGGAATCTGAAGATCACAGTACTGCTCTAAGCTGGGGCAACTGATTCTTCAGAAACCAGGAAGATGAACTGCTAGGAATGGGTGATGGAGTCAGGAGTGGAAATACAGAAGACGGCCCAGTTGTTAGCTACACAAGGGGCAGAGAGGATAGGATGAGACATAGGTGCAAGGATTGAGATTGTTGGAGGTGAGACAGAACCTCTGTGGCCCCAGACATAGCAGGCAATGTGCAAACAACTGCCTGTGACTCTAAGGAGCTCATGACCCACCTTAGGACTGGTGTGTGACTGCCACATTTGTTTGAAGAACACTCTTAATCTGAATGTATATATTTTATATAAACATTGCTGAACTACAGCTATACAGAAAATACAGTGTGAACAGTTGCTAAGATAACTTATATAGTCCCCAGGTATTCTGGACACACCAAATAGTGCGTAAAGTAATAGCAAAAACAAGCAGCTTAGGGAAAGTAAAGCAAGGCATCTATAGAATTCCTGAAAAGGATTTGTAACCTATAAAACATGGATCATAAACCTATTGGCAAACAGAGTCAAGCTATCTCGGGAAGCTGCTTAGTTTATGTCAGGATTCAAAAGTCTGCCAGCCTATCTGTGTTCCTTCAAACAAATCTACTCAAGACATACAATACTGTATCACATGAATGTACAGTCCTTTTCTTAGTAGGCACTTGAGTTTTGATCCTTTCACTGCTTGGAGTCATGTTCAAGGACAGGGCACTCCAATAGTCTTAGGAATGTACTTTGTGCTGTATGTCCTGATGAAAGATCTTAATAAAAAAAAGAAACTTACAACATCTGGCCACTGTGCTTCCATTTAGCAAACTACTGAAAGACTTAAATGGAGATATATACTGAGGGGTCACCACCCAAAGTGTAATATGCATGGCAGGGAAGCTTTCAATCACCTGTCATCTGGAGTCAAGTTGCTATAAATCTTACAAAGAAGATTTTTTTCTTCGCTGTGTTTTTATGAGAAACAGGTTACTGATAATAACTGGTCTGACACTTCGACCTGTTTCCTAGTGAATTTTGCATCAGTATTTTACTACACATACACTGCAGGGGTAAAATTTACTCAGACCTGCATGACTTTTCTGTTCTCCTTAGATTCACAGATCTTACATTGACATCAATGTGAGATCCACAGCTGTAGGATTAGCAGACTGTAGGCTCTGATCTGTTGCACAGATCTCAGTGTATAATTTTAAACCATTTGTGTATACTTAAGAACTCCTGGCAACTTCTCTTTGGACCCTCTGTTTTTGGATTGGGCTATTATTATTTCACTTGCACCAACATCTAGAGGCAATAACCAAGATCGGGGTATTATCAAACATAGCAAGAGAACAGTCCCTGTTCCAAAGAATGTAACAAATTAAAAGAATAAGACAGAGAGAGAGAGAAAGACAGAGAGAGCGAGGCAGAGACAGAGAAAGCGAGCAAGCTGTAAATCAGGGATATCATTATTCCCATTTTACAGGTTGAGAATTGAGGCATAGACAGATTACGTGACTTGCCCAAAGTCGAACAGGAAGTCAGTGGCAGGGTTGGGATTTGAGATGAGACATTTCTAATCCCAGTCCACTGTTTTCAGCCACAAAGCCATATTTCTTTTCACTATTTCGTAGGATTCAGACCAATGGCAGGGTTTAGATCCAAATCTCAGATTTGAACTTCTGCAAAGTTCATTTGTTCAGATCAGTGGCATAGCCACAACAGAACAGGTGGATGGACAATACTGGGTGAGGGTAAGAGTAATAGGGCCCCTTTCTCAACTCCCATCCCCCAGCTGGCGTTGGAAAGGTGTGAGGGATAGAAACTCTGGCCAGAGGCAGCCGTAAAAATGAGACCCGCTCACATAAAAAGGTGCCCTGGACCCTCCACCCACTTCACCTCCCCTCACTCTGCCCGATGGGTGTTCCTGCTGGGGAGGCGGGTTGGTGCTCAGCAGCGTGCAAGCCCCCATCTCTGTTCCCTTGCAAGAGTGCCGGGTCAGCAGAGTAGTGCAAGCCTCCAAACCCACTACTCTGGCCCAGCTGGAGAACTGAGCAGAGAGGGGCAAGACCTTGTGCTCCAGCAAGATCAGAGGCAGGATTGGGGCGGGTGGTCCTGGCCCATTCAGGCCCACTTGTGACTATGCCCCTGATTCAGATCCAGGGCTTTATGTTCGGAGACATCTGTATTATTCAGTGCAAGCAATTCCCACCAAATGGCAATGGACATTCAACGCATGGAAGGAGAGTGGAAGTAGCAGACCTGCAGATAGGAGATCCACAGTGCATACTAGAGAGGGGAGTTGTGTCCGTAAGCAGCACACATTTAAACTTTTGTTTGAAAGTACCAACTACAAAGCAACAAACAGATTGTAAATAAAACTAAGTAGATCGGTAAGTGTAAATCTGTTTTGTCCTAATGTAATTTGGAAAAGACTTCATCTGTTTCACAGTAGAAAATGATGAGGGAAGCCGTGACACCACTGTTACGTGTGTTATTTAACAGATCTATACTTTCTAATAAAGAACCAGAAGAAATAAAAAACTATTGATCATTTATTGACTTCCTTGCAAGTATAGTTAATGTTGACACAAATCAATCACAATAAAATTAAAAGGATGATATAGTATAACATGACCTGTGTTGGAAGTAGATGTTTAATTACTACATAAAATTTTTTAGCATATGCAGAAAGATATGAGAACAGCCCAGTGCGTATTATTGAGGCACACTGTTTCCTATATGAGACATTAGAAAGTAGCAATGTGTAAACACAAATGCAATCTGCATCAAGCGATTAGCTGAGCTGTGGTCACAGTCTTCCATTTGTTTGCTAGCAGCCATGGGAAGAAGAAAGACATGCAAAAGGGCATGTCTTCAACGGAAGTTTTTCATTTATTTCACCACTAGTTCTAGCATTGTACTGATGCTATTCTTCCCCGTCAAAACGGATTATTTGGCATTAAACATGGAGAACGTTAGTGGAAACCCAGCCAAAACTCTTTGAATCTCAAGAAATGAAAGGATCTCACACAAAATCCCAGATTAAAGTCGATCCAGTGCAGTGTATTATAGCAATCCAGCAATAAACAATCATTTAATTTTGATTGCCTTTTCCTCTTGCATGTATGGTTTGGAGTAGAGGATAATTCTTTCCTTCTATTCCTGGAATGATATGGATCTGTCTCAATGAATTCCTCAGTTATTCCGTCAGTGAATTCCAGAATTTCTCAACAAACTTTTTCTGCTAAGAATCTACATACACTGTGGCTTAGTCTACACTGTAGGGTTTTTGCGCAAGAAGCCTTTTGCAGAAGAGTTCTTGCGCAAAAGTGGATCCACACCTCAAAGCACATCACAAAAGCGATGTACTCATCCGCAAGAGAGCGTCCACACTGCTTAGACACTCTTGTGCAAGACAGCTCTGATTGCCATTCACAGAATGGCCATCACAGTACCTGTGCTTTTTCCAATAGGGGTTTCTTGTGCAAAAACCCCTCTGGAGCGTCCACACCTGCCTTTTTGTGCAAAAGCTGTAGTTCTCTTCTTGTGGGGAGAGAAATAACTCTACCAGCAAAAGCCCTCTATCCTGTCGATTTTCTTGCGCAAAAACACACTTAAGGTAGGGACGCTCAGCCTGTTTTTGTGCAAAAACCTTGTAGTGTAGACATAGTTTGTGTAAATCCAGTAGGGCAAGAGTGGAGATGACCTATTCCTGCTGATAGTGGGAGGGCAGAGATAGGGCAGCTGGCTTCTGTGATGTTGCTGAGCATGCTCTGTTCATGTGAGCATGCTCAAAACTACCCAAGCTGCAGTTCTGAGGGAGGGCATGTGACACTACATGTGCCCCCATATTCATTGCATCTGGGCAGAACCCCATAGCAAATGAAACCTACATGTATTGTGTGTAACCACGTCATTTAGGGTGTCACTGGATACAAAGATAGGTGCCATTGTGGCTTTAACTCATGAAGAATTGAAGAGGACATATTTTTAAAAATTCTCCCTGCTCAAAAATAAATCAAATCAAGTATTCAATCCCAGGTTGAGATTTTTTTGACTATGGTTTTAGTAATTTCTAACTTCTACAAGAGCTAAGTTTTGTGGTCAGCTTCATAAATCTCAATCACTTCTACTTAAGAAGAAGAAAGAAAAAAGAAAGGCAATACTGAACCTAAAGAAGGACTCACTGAATAACTATATTAACTTCCAAAAACCATGGTAATTATAGGGTCCAGTAAGAACAATTTATATCTCGGGCATCTGAATCAGCATAAGAGCAAGGTAAAAGGCATGTTGAAGCTGTTCTTCAATAAGATTCTGTATTTTTGAACAATTTCCAAGCAAGGCATATCAAGAACTAAGAACCTACCTTAGGAAGTGGGAGAAGAACAGATTTTTAGAAGGTTTGGCCCACAAGTGTATAAATTAAAGGCCTATCATAGGACAGCCCCATCTAATATGCCTCCTGCAGCAGACCACAGCTCTGCCTCCGTTTCCCCTCTTGCAGACTCACCAGAGCTAGGCCACAGAGTCATTTAGAGGACAAATGGGGTTAGTTTCTTACAAAATTCCCATGCACATCAAACAACACCATAGTCTATAGCTCTGCCAGCATAGTCCAAGCAGTACACGCAATATACAGCTCCACAGAATCTCACCACCTGACAGCTCTCAACAACACAGCCCCAAACTCTGTGAGTTGTCTCCTGTCCTTGTGCCAGGATAGCCTCCCAACCCTTCCAACTATAGTGCAGTCCCCACAGCCTCTCTGATGGGGAGCATTCTTCCCTCCCTCAGACCCTCTCTTCATTCTTCTGGATTCAGCTGTCTGACTCTGGAGATATCAGCAACTAAGCTACTCCACTGCCTTCCACTCTCACTGGCCCTAGGCTCGGGCTTACAGTCAGCAACAACTTCATTTGCTGTTCCTTTCACCTTCAGTCTTTTGGCCCTGGCTCATGAAAATGAGAGAAAACCCCTCTTGCTGTTCTACATAGCTTCAGCCTTCCATCAGAACAACCTTCTGCTTCCTTTCAGGACCTTTCACAGTCCCCTGGTAGCTCACCTGTCTGACTCCTACTCATGTAGTTACAATTGAGAGGGTCTCTCCCCTCAGATTCTCTCTGGCCCTTTACTGCACCAGGCACTGTCCTGCCCTCTTAATTGGCCAAATGGGAGCACCTCTTCTGACATAAGGACCTAGTTCATTTACTGAGGCCTGACTGTAACTGCACATCCTGGGCTCCCCATTATGCCACTGGCTCGTTTGCATGGTCTCTTACTCACAGTATTTGCATGGACAGGCAGTCTTTCTTTGTATGTCCTTTACCCCTGCACTGAGAACACACCAACAGAGGGGTCCTAGAGACACCCTTCTTTGACTCTGGCATCTCCTTCCCACACTTTGATGACTGCAGCTCCTCAAACTCCTTTCCTACCCTCCTTCACTCTGGGGGCAGCACAGAGCTCTTTCCCTGGAAACTCTGACTCCATATATTCCTTCCTCTGTTAACTGCACAGTGGCCTCCAGCAACTCTGGCGGGTGTCTTTGGACTGAGACTTCTGCAGCCTTGGAGAGATGATGTGTGAACTGGTCCAGAATAATGGAGTCCATTGGCAACACTACTTCCCGTAATTCTGGCCTCCATCAGCAATTGGCCCAGTCCAGTAGTTAGTGTGCAAAAGTGCACATATTCCCCTCTGTTCCATCTGGCTCCTATAATTTGTATTTTTCTGCCAGCAGACCTGCCCTGCCTAGAATAGCAGCCATTACAGGGTCCTACTCACTGGGTGCTTGGCTAGAGCCATGAAGCCACTTGCAACCCAACAGCCAGCAAGAAACTAGTCACACCACCCACAGGTCTTTGTTCCATCCAGACCTTTGTCATCTGTTCAAATATTACCAAAAAGGGATCCAGGTCATCCTCTGAGGGGTCTCATCCTTGGTCCCAAGCCAGCCACCAGATACCCAGTTTTCTCATGGGAACTCATCACTCTCTGCAGGAGCTTCTGCTGTACTCGATCTGATCTTTAATGAACTCCTGTTCAGCTTGCTACCCCAGAAGTGCTTGTCTCTTTCATAGCTGGGTCTTCTGCATCTCTTTGTTGTTGAATTAGCTCACAGAGTATCCATCTATTACATCCAAATCCCCTCCCTTAGTGCAAGTCACCCCAGGGTCCTTCTCAAGCTCCGCCCCATGTAACCAGACATGTCCTTGGCTATCTGGTGTGCCACCCTGCTTGGTACATTTCTATGGCGTCTTATTCACAATATACACAGGCCATTGCTTTTCCCCTGTGTGCATCTTTCATCTTTAGATTCCCAGCATTGCAGATAATAATACAGGCATGTGGCAGGAAGAGCCTTCCACCCAGCTCATTCTCTGAGTTCCTCTTTTATTTCCTAGTCATGCCAATTATATAGCTTCACTTATTGAGCTAATTACCTCATTAGCCGAATCACTGCCCCATGGGTCAACAGTTTCTACCATAATAGGTTAATTGTCTCCAGTTAACCCTGTAATCTTCTCAATTACACAATTACCTAAGTGACCAGGGTGCTACAGCTAGTACTCCCTCACAGTACCATTAAGATACAATCACACATTCTTCCTCCTGGGCTGTAGAAGGAGCAAATCCACCCTATCACCCCGTAAGAGGGTGCAGATTCAGTTTCCCTTCTTCCCCCACCTCACCTTGAGAGGCCAGGACCATGACTGTACAGTTGCCTGGCTTAGTCTGGCTCTACATTGCTCAGTGCAAATGCACAATGAAGGACCAAAGGAAATTCCCAGTTCACCACAAAGAATGAACTAGTGGCACAAGTTATCATCTCTGTTTGAGTCAGTACCACCCAAAAACTGAGGGCTGATCATCTTCAAGAAAAGAGGCTCAGGGTAAGGGAAGACATGTCTATGAGGAAGCCTGCTTGCCTGTACAAAAATCTGATGTTCCCAGAGGATCCACAGGTAGCCATGCCACCAAAGTGGCCCTGGCAGCTCCAGTGCAGCCTATAAAAGACTTTCATGGCTATAAATTTGGAATCCTTTGGAGGTGGATTCCCCTGGAAAACCTGTCTAGAGGAGGATCTGAAATGGTAAAACATCCCCAGATTACATTAACTTTTCTTGAGAAAGTCTACGGAATGAGGAAAGGGAGGAGGAATGAAGCAAGTGGAACCCACCCCCACTAATCCGGTGTTATCCACCTTCTACTCCTGTTCTGCTCAGGGGCTTTTCCTGACTCCAGAAGGAAGAAGAAAATAGAGTAGTGATAACACTGGCACAAGAGACTCCCTTCTGCACACAGCTTAGCAGGAAAACCCTTTTGCAATAAGCATCTCAGCATTTATCTTCTCATTTATACCACTTTACTTCATATATTCCCCTCCCCCCAAAAGAATGCTTTCAATGTTTTTTATTCTCCAGTGGGAGCAAGTGATTTATGTGGAACAAAAATGGTTTGTTTTAGGTTTGTTTTAGAAGTTTATCTCCATCTTTTAGCTCTGTTCTGCAGTTTATGCATTCTTACAGATCTAAGTTTAAAAGGACAGGAAAATTCCTGGTATTTAAAATCACTTAAAATGTGTTTTACGTGCCAAAAATCAGAAAAAAATATGGAAAGGTGAAGGAAATTCATCTCCTTTTAAGTGAATAAATGTTTCTTTCATTTCTGTTTCTCTTTCAGTTGGCTGCTATTAATTTAAAACTTTTCTGACATTCTACAGGCAATAAAATGGACCAAAATGTTCTTTGCTGTAAGATGTAAGGCTGTCTATACCTGTTTATAAATCACACTTTCAAAGACAGCTGATGAATGGTAAATATACATGCAAATAAGAATCACATCAATTTCTATAAAATGGTGGAACTAGTGCTTTTGGGGCCACTGCTCCATTATTTCCTAAAACATGGGAAATAAGAGAGAAGCGAGAAGTCTTTAAGGCAAGAAACAAAAAATGAAAATCAAATAGACCCAGACAATAAAGCCAGTTTTCCTAACCCTCCCCCTTTTAGCTATAACCCCTTTCTTGTTATTGTTAACTTGTTTACTGTATGGCTCACTGCAGAAATCACTTTTTGAAGAAAATAAATTGTTTTCAAGAAAAGATTATACCTTGGGTTGAACTGTGGAGGAAACGATTCTGTTCCTATTAGTTATATGGTGGAAAAGGTCACTCTGTTGAGACATTTCAGGAGCTTTTTGGCAAACTCAAATCTTCATTTTAGATTTTCAACTATCACCTCTTATTAAGCATTAAAGATTATCAACTGTATCTGCATTAATTACCATTTTCGCTCAGCCTGTTTTTGTATAACATTTGACCCAATTTTTGATAGAGAAGGAAAACACTTGTGTTACAGCCTGTCCTGTTGAATGTCTCGGTCATTCTCTTTTCCCTTTCCCAGTTATGGTTCTCTTTTCTAGTTATGTGATCTCATGCAAGGGTTAAATCTGCAAGCCCACCAGGAACTCAATTTGTAAGCTATGTTGGTGAAGGATCCTAGATCCATTCTATGATATAAATTATTATCATCTTTGGATCTATAATGTAGCACCTAAAGAAGTTGCAGTTACAGAGTTTGCAGGGATAAAACTTGGAGTGGGATGGAAGGAGCCAACTTGTGCCTTTGGATTCTAATGCAGTTGGGGAGTAGCTGGACACAAGACTGCCTCAGTTACATGCCCTTTAGCCTTCAAACTGCCCCATCTCCACATTGAACATCCTCCTCAGCCTGTGGATGCTAATCTAGCTCTGCCCCTAGGAAGAAGGCTCTTTGTGAGCTGCTTTCTGGCTATTTTGCACTAGCAAAATAAAGAAAATGGACCTCGCATACCTCTGAACTGGCTCCCAGCTGTCCTCAGGTAATATAAGGCCAAAGAAGCCCCAGTTCCTGATGGAATCGGGAGAGGAGAATACACATCAACTGGTACTGACAGGACTCGTATTAGTCACTGTAGTTGCCCAGCTTCAGAGATGAGATGGTGAGATCAAGAACAGTGTAGCTCTTCTCCTAGATCTTTTTTGATCTGCCTGGAATCAACAGAACATGCAAAGAGAAGCTTTATGGGGCCAGGAGCCGGGGTGAGCAATAATGTCCCAGAGGCAGCACTTCCCTCTATGCTCAGCAGAATTGTCCTGGGGCTTTGTTCTTTCCACCTCCCTTGAGATGAAGTGGATGGTATGGCTTCAGTTGATTCACACTGTTTGTAAAATGAGGTACCATTTTACACACAACTGAAGGGTGAAACGATATCACAGTTTTCTCTTCATTATCTCCCCGGTTGCCCTATGAATGATGATATTCTCCAGGGCACTCACTAACTGAGCTTTTGTAAGTATTAAACTCAAACTTTGAAATAAAATGAAAATAAAGGCAACACTGCCCAAGTCCCATAAAACAAAATTATATTAACTGTCTCAGTCAACTAATCCTAATGATCAAAACTATAATTTTCCTGGACACTCCCTTTCCCCAGTCCCCACTGATAAATAATTATTTATAGGCCACAATAATGTGATAGTCACAAAACCTCAGCCCATTAAAACTTAAATGTAACACTGACAATTGAAAATTTACGCTTTGAGAGAAAGCTTTTCGGATTTGTAGCATTCAGCCCCAATTCTGCAAACCCCGTATTCACATGTTTGAAATGAATGATGCCACTTATGGGCAAGACAGAATAGTGACAATGTGCCCTGAGTAAGGAACAGTGAACAGCTGTTTTGCCCAGATATGAAGCAGGGATCAGCTTGTTTTTCAGGGTCACAATGTGGTCCCACCTACTTCCATTGCTCTGGAGGAATTAATAAATCCAAGCCATGTAATTGGCACAGTTTACTTCCTCCTTCATGGTGGCCCAAGAGTATAGAGTCAAGGCTCCACCAACTTCCTACCCACTGGCATGGAAAAGAGGAAGCAGTGGTCCTGGAGAGGCTGCCTTCAGCCACCCACAATCTCCTATGATATTGACAGCCCATACAAACATCTTTCCAGTCTTATTCCCTTGTGCATTCATGTAATATAGCTATTCTATTGCACCCATGCATGGAGGTCTTTATACAACAGGGTCTTCTATAACACACACACAGAGTGCATATGTAGAGTGCACTAAATCTCATCTATGTTTATTATCATGGGTAACAAAAAACACCCTGTTTTAGACACAGCTCTGGATACAACGGCTTTTTAAATCCTCTGCAGGCAATATTTGGAAATATTTTAGTGAATGATGTGTTTGTTTGTTTTCTCTCAGTGATCACTGAGAGAAAACCCTGCCTAAAATAAACTGAAAATTTAGCTTTTTTCACCTTAATGAACAGCTGCCTTACAGAGAGATCGCATTTATATAGAAAGCTACTGCTGCTGCCACTGGTGACATATAGAAATGTTTGGCAAGAGCAAATGCTGAGTCATATAAAACTGACAAAATAATATGGGTAGTTATCACCAAAATACATTATTTATCTCTAAAACCCATTGACGCCTGTGCTTACACAGGATCCCTCCTGTGATATTGAAGGCCAAAGTATCTTCTCTCCCTAACAACAGTGTTGTATCTTTGGCAACTCTAGCAGGAACTCAAAAAAATCAATAGCATTTCATGAGCAAGGTCTCGGTCTTCTTCTTTTACGAGGAGTCTGTCAATGCAAGTGGCCATTACTGTACTTTAAAGGCATGATATAAAATTGCTTCAACAAGATATAAGACACACGGTTTGAAAGAACCTGGTGAGTGTATTTTAGTCAAAGTTAAATAGTTTCATCACGTAATTACTTCTATTGGCACATCTCCAGCTGGATTCACTCATGAAGGGTATACACTTTCTATTATGGGTGGGGAAATTGTAAGGGAGGCCTGTCAATTTGATTCTGGTTGATCTAAACAAGGTCAAACTGCTAAAATGGAGTCACAACCAAGCATCTGATACTACTGGCAGTAATAACAAAGTTACTGCTCCCCTCTTCTTATTTTAAAGTGATCTGAAAATAGTTTTGGTTTTATAGCGGCAAAATATTTCATCCTGACTGCAGACTAGTAATTCATTTTCTAAAGACTGTTTAGAATTTATTCAGGGGTTAAAGGAAACTGTTGGTTCCTATAACTGATTCACAGTATGACACAAAATTTTACTTTTGTATTATATGGAGGTTTTATGAGTTCCACTAAAACCATTAGTTGGTGGGCTTTTTGTGATTAAATTTGACCACTTATGCAATACTTTTAAAGCCAATGACAGTGTAACCTGTCTTTGTTTTCTTTTGTTTAAAATATGTGTATCTCAGAATGCTAGTTTGTGAGTGTGAAAAATTGACACACAAACTGATCCCTGATGATTAAGACAAAATACCTGATAATATATTAAAAAAATTCTTATGGTATGGGCAAGACTGTCATTTTCTGCTCTGTCACGGTAAGAGGGGAAGAAGTGGCATACCAGCAGCAGCTCCCTAATACCTGAGCCTGAGGCATGCACAGTCCTTCTAGGGCAGTGTTTCTCAAAGTGGTTCACAAAACCACTTTGAGAACGCTGCTAACTGGCTGTTGGTGTGTTTATTTACCAGCACCACGGCCACGGAGCCTAGTGGCTCCCAGTGGCTCTGGCTTGCTGTTTGCAGCTAAGGGGGAGCCGAAGGAAGTGGTGTGGATAGAAATTGGCATTTTGTACCACTGGAGAGACAAGATTCCCACCTTTCCAATACCAACTTGTAATTTTTTTAAACTGTTTCAAATCATTTTCTCACCCTTTTCCCACTCTGCTGGCCAACCATGGCATGTCTTCAGAGGCCCTCCAGTCATGGCACAATGTCTGAATGGAACCTTTTTCTGGTATTAAAGAGTTCCATAAGTCAACAGTCTATCCCCACTCTGGGCCTTTTAAACTCAGCCCTTCATTTAGCTTTCAGCTAAGTCCTGGCCCCCTCTCAGGGTGAACATCTCTTTACTTGCATCTAGTGGGGAAATCCAGCCCCACCAACTACTTAGGGCTCCAGCAGAGGGTTCCCAGCAGCCATACACTGCTCAACTTCAGTTCTTTGCTGCTACTTCCCTAGGTCTTTTCCAACAGGGCCTTTTTGTCTCCAATGCGATCAGATGGCCAGGCCGGCATCGTCATGCCCTTCTTTGCCTGCATTTCCAGACTGATTTCCAGACAGTATTTCACTGACTGTGAGGATCCTTTGACCAGAGAGGAGACCCTTTCTCCACAGCTCTGGTCCCACTCGGGAACTGACCTGCTAATGTTGGGTAGTGCCTTTTATCTGAGCCTCCTGGGCTCTGATTGTGCCCCTCTAGCCCAGGTCTCTGATTTTCAAAGGGACTGCTTTAGAGAGTCCTCTCTAGGGAAGCCTGAAAAGAGCCACAAAGATTGAGTACATCCTGTCAGACATGCATAACTCCTATGCGGCTTCATAACATCCACACATTGTGGCTATCCCAAACTCCTGCCAAAAAGCACTTTATAGCACATCACATTATCACACATATCTGTATACAATTCTCTCTATATGGATTATACTCAGAGTGAAGGCAGCAGCTCTGTTTATGGTTGTCTAAACATTAGAAATCCATACCAAATGTCATATTAAGAGAGGCAGGAACTGATCATCTGTTCATTTAGTCTGTTGGCTGATTAGGTGTTTGAATCATTTTGTGAACTTTTTTGCCCTTACAGGCACAGCAATTTATGTTTGTTTAAAAACATAAGAATGGCCATACTGGGTCAGACCAGAGGTTTATCTAGCCCAGTATCCCATCTTCTGACAATGGTCAATGTCAGGTGCCCCAAAGGGAGTGAACAGAATAGGTAATTGTCAAGTGACTCCTTTACTGTCATCCGTTTCCAGCCCCTGACAAACAGAGGCTAGGGACACCATTCCTACCCATCCTGGCTAATAAGTATTGATGGACCTAAGTTGTCATTTTTTCCTAGAGAGTTTCAAAAATACCTATTTAATACCTATTGTTACTTAAATGTTTTTTCTTTTCATGATTCAAACATAATAGCTCCTGTTTAAGTCTGTGTCTATATGCCCATGTGGCTCTGAAGCCTTAGAAGAAGTTGCCTCTATATTGTAAAAAGCGATAAAAACATTGCAATAGCTAATATACAGTTAGATCATCAATGAGCCATCCAGCCTATGGGAAGAGCATTGTTGTGCATTGCCAGGAAGGGAGTAAATTCTATTTGATATCTGTTGTAGCATTTATTTGTTGGCATAACAATGTTGCTAGGTGCAAGGGGAATGGAGGCAGAGTCAAGGTTCTGCCCATTATTTGACCTCTCCCACTCACTATGGGCATGACTACACTGAAGGATTATTTCGAAATAGCTAACATTATTTCGAAATTATAAGGTAAGCATCTACATAGCAAGCCTGTTATTTCAAAATAATTTTGAAATAATGGGCTTCTGATTCCAAAATCTGTAACCCTCATTACATGAGGAATAATGCCTATTTCAAAATAACAGTTTTAAAATAGGGTGTGAGTAGATAGTGCAGTTGTTCTTATTTCAAAATAAGTGGCCTCCAGGGATTCCCACAGCTGCTCTAGTGGCCACTCTGTCCACACTCATCAGAACTCTATAGTTCCCCTTCTACAGCCCTTAAAGCTGCAGCTACAGGAGAAAGGACTCGTGTCACAAGGAAAGCCCTGCTAGCCCTGTGCCACACACCAGCAGCCTTTACAGCTTTCGCTGCTGCCATGAGTGACCCCCATGCTCCCTCTGAGCCCTCCACGGCAGCAAGGGAGCTGGCAGTTAGCTTCCAAGCCCCTCCTGGGGGCAAAATAGGAGGACCCCTTCCTGGTCTGATGCGGAGATCCTGGATCTCATTGAGGTCTAGGGAGAGGAGGGTCGCCAGGGTCCAGGTGGGTGACGAGAGAGCAGAATATCCCTTTCAGACAGCCGAAGGCACCCTCCACAACAATGCGGGCCCTGCTGAGCCTGCCGTTGAAACATTCCTTGCTTTGGTCAAGGTCTCCTGTGCAGGACTTCATCAGCCATAGGAGCAAAGGGTAGGCTGTGTCCCCCATGATGCACATGGGCGTGACCACATCCCTGATCTGATGGTGCAGTGAGTGGAAAAAAGTATCGGTGTGCATCTTCCCCTGGAGGCTGGAGTTGCAGAATGTGCAGGTGTCATGCGCCTTCCCCGACCACCCGACACTGATGCCGGTGAAGCAGCCTCAGTGGTCCACAAGGGCCTGCAGCACAATTGAAAAGTACTCCTTCTGGTTGATATAATCGGAGGCCCAGTGATCAGGGACCCAGATAGGGATGTGGGTGCTGGCAATGCTCCACGCACACAGTTGGGGAAGGCTATGGTGGCAAAGCCGGTGACAATGGGGTCCATGTCGCCCAGGATGACAACCCTGCTCAGCAGGATGATGTTGATGGTCCTCACCATCTGTAGAAGGAGACAAATAGAGAATCACAGGGTTGCCAGAACCCTTGTGAGGTCCCCAAACCCAAGCCCCATTCCCCCCCACACCAGGACCAACCCCTATTTTCCCCATCCCCTGATAGGGCTTTGTGAAGGTGGGACTGCAAAACCTTCCAGGGTGGGGAACTTCCACCACCACCACCCTCCGTAGGCAACCCCATTCCAGCAGTTCACCACCCTCTTCGGACAATAGTAAGAAAGTCATACCTGCATGAGCACGGCCCCGACAGTTGATCTCCCCATGCCAAACTGGTTCCTGATGGAGTGGTAGCAGTCTGGCGTGGTGAGCTTCCAAAGTGCAATTGTGATATGCTTCTGGAGGGGGGATGACGGGTCTCACGTGAGTGTTCTGTTGGCTGAGGGCAGGGGTAAGCCACTCACAGAGTTCCAGGAAGGTGGCCATCCGCATGCAGAAATTCTGGAGCCACTGCTAGTCGTCCCACCACTCCATGCCGATCCAATGTCCTGGTGGCAGAAGTGGCAATGCACGGTGTGCAGGGGAAAGTGGGAGCACTGTGCTGCATGAGCAGCACATGGAGAGAGGAGAGGAGGTGCCCTGCAGGGAGCTGTAGGTCCTATTCCTACAGAGTCATGAAGGCAGCCTGCAGTAACTGCACCAGGAGGTGTGGCAGCAGGTCCAAGAGCCGGTGACTGCTTTCCAGCAGGTCTGGCTCCATGACTGGAGTGTTGTGGTGTCTGCAAGGGCAACCAGAGCACTCAGTCAGATGAGTTTGCTGTCCCTCAAGGAAGCAGGCAAAGGGGGAAAGCCTGAGACACTGCTGAACGGGGTGGGGATCGCTTTAAGCATGAACTTCAGATAGCCTTCGGCATCAGTTACAGGAAGTGACTGCTGTCCTGATGCCCTGCCCGTCGTGCTTCCAGGACAGGGGGGCACTTAAATGCAATTTAGGCTCCAATCAGTGTGGATGCTCTATTTTGAAATAGCTCAGCACTATTTCAATGGGCATTTGTAGTGTGGGCTTGCTATTTCAAAATAAGCACTCTACTCTATTTGAAGAAAGATGAAGGTTATGTTGTGAAGCCTACTTCTCCCTGCACAGAGATGGACCAATACAAGGAGACCCAGACAGGATCTGCACTGCAAGGCTACGTCTACACTGGCCCCTCTTCCGGAAGGGGCATGTAAATTTCACTAGTCGTCGTAGGGAAATCCGCGGGGGATTTAAATATCCCCCGCGGCATTTAAATAAAAATGTCCGCCGCTTTTTTCCGGCTTTTAAAAAAGCCGGAAAAGAGCGTCTAGACTGGCCCCGATCCTCCGGAAAAAGTGCCCTTTTCCGGAGGCTCTTATTCTTACTTTGAAGTAAGAATAAGAGCCTCCGGAAAAGGGCACTTTTTCCGGAGGATCGGGGCCAGTCTAGACGCTCTTTTCCGGCTTTTTTAAAAGCCGGAAAAAAGCGGCGGACATTTTTATTTAAATGCCGCGGGGGATATTTAAATCCCCCGCGGATTTCCCTACGACGACTAGTGAAATTTACATGCCCCTTCCGGAAGAGGGGCCAGTGTAGACGTAGCCCAAATGTATTTGCTGTCATACAATAGCAACAAGTGCTTATTGCCCAAACGGTCAGATGAGTGAACAGTTCAGGATTTTTTGACATCATGGATTAACATTATATAGTTCCTTCCATTTTAAAATGTCACCAACCAACATGTCCTATGGCATGTGAGCGGTTTGTCACCCTGTTCAAAGATCCCCTGTATGTTAAAATCCTTGGGTAGAAGTCTGAAATCCTACCTAGCCACATAAATGCTATGTTTGATAAGTGACAAGAGCATAACATTTTAAATAACTAGCCATTAATGTCAAAAAAATCAGGGTTTACCATACATTTTTGGCATTAATCTTACAAGTGCCACAGAAGAAGCTTTTTACCAGGTAGTTTTGGGTATATAATTTCTTCCACAAAAAGAACAATTTCTGAATAGTTTAACAGTGGCAAGGTAAGCAAGCATAAAAATATCATCTCTGTAAAATGCATACTAAATGATGGAAATAATAACCGGAATATGTGTAATTTGAGTAACAGCCTGAAAACAATAGGCAAAGTAGTGCAAAAATATGTAAGACTGCAAAGTAGCCAGCCTGTGAGATATGTATGGAGAGGGAGGTATGCAGATTTTTGTCATTTTTCAGTTGAGAACACACAGATCTGTGAACACAAATACTTTTAAGTATTTTCTACCTAAAAACCAAAAAACCTGGAACAAATTTAATATTCTAAACAATTCCATCAACCTTCTGCAAGTAAACAAGTAGATTTTATGGATATTTAATATTATAATCTTACTGCTTATCCTAGACAGAAGAGCATGTGTTGTCATATGTGTGAAATACAAACTGTACATGAACGCTGGTGGAATGACTGCTCTTACAGGCTAGGCAGTGTTGTGCATCCATGTATCTTAGATTGGGGCAAAGCCCTGTAATTTTCAAAGTGGAACAATACAATGTTATTTAGCACAGGTGTTTCTGTAATTGTGATAAACATTCAATGGCCCACAAATTCACCCTTCAACCTGTAAAATGTGGCAAGTGGTCTGCAATATAGACAAATGCCTTCAGAGGCTGAATCCAGACAACAAACAGAATTTTAAGCTGCATGAATTTATTGATCTCCTGTGTGAAAAATATTCATTCAAGTAGTGAAATTTCTATTCGGAAAATGAGTTTCCATGAACAGGGAAAGTGATTTCAAATGAAATGATTATATAGTTTTAAATTTCATGCAACATTTACAATGGCCGTACTTTCTTCCCTTTTCCTTATTAGTGCTGATTCGTCAGGGGCTGTCTGTCAAACCCAGAGAAGCTTTCAAACTGAAAGAAGCTTTTTCAATGTGAGTAACCATGAGAAGAAACAGTAACAACTCCAATGGGATCAGGTAGTTCTGCTGATCTCATCTTCTTCAGAGAAGACAGCAAAATACACATGGTCTCCCGCAATGACCCCATGAGTAAGGATCTTCCAAGAAATGGGAAAATAGTCTGCTCCTCCTGTCTTCTCTTCTCTTCTCTTCTCTTCTCTTCTCTTCTCTTCTCTTCTCTTCTCTTCTCTTCTCGTATTTTAGTAATGTACATATTTTAAAAATAGGATGTAAATAAACATAAAAGGAACCATACAAATAGTAAGTCTCTTTTATAGAAGGAGCCATATGTGCAAACACCTAACACAATGAACCCACAATCCTGATTCATCTGTCTCAGATTTACTCCAATATTAATATACATAATAATGTCCAATATCTACCCATCTATTATATCTCAAAAGTGTCTGCATCTAGGCATTGGAGCACTGACTTTGCATGGTCAGCTTTAGGGGAGTGCAGATGCAGTGCTGTGAAAGTTGGCATTCTCAGCCTCCAAGAGGTGTCCCACAGTTCCCTGCCGTGACTACTCTGACAAGGACTTTCAACTCTGCTGCTCTCCAGGTGCACAGGAAAAAGCCCAGGAAAAAAACTGAATTTCATTTCCTGTATGGCCAGCCTGGTGAGCAGACCTCAGAGCAGGCAGAACACCCCAGCAACATACCTGACTATGAAGGCCCAAGGTTGCAAATGAGCTCCAGCATAGAGCATGCAGGAGATCCTGGGTGGCATTGCTGTGTGGGGAGAGGAATCAGTTCAGGCAGAATTACAAAGCAGCAAAAGAAACAATGATATCTATGCCAAGATTTCACAGGGCATAGTGGATAAAGGAAACTCCAAGGGCACCCAGCAATGCTGCACGAGAACAAAGGAGCTCAGGCAGGCATACCAGAAGACAAAGGAAGCAAACGGATGGTCTGGATCAGCGCTGCAAACACGTTGCTTCTATGAACAGATGCATGGGATTCAAGGAAGAACACAATCAATTTCCCAAGCCAGTCCATGCATGCCACCCAAGAGATTCCTCTAGCAGCCTCGGGCAGCCTCGTGGAAAACAGTGCGCATAAGGAAAAGGAGGAGACGGAGGATGGTCAGCAGGCAAGTGAAGCATCTGACCTCACTGACAACCAGGGCATTTTTATAAATTTGGAGACAATCCCTGCCTCCTAAACATCTATCTCACTGAGGAGCCCTGATGGCAGGGAGGGCACTTCTGCTGAGTTCACATTTTTAATCATACTACAGCTGGGTTAATGCAATTGAGTGTGATCTGCAACACCCACTATGCCTACACAGAGCGGAGCTCCCCGGAACAATTTGTTAGCATCTCTGGAGACGGAACAGGAATCTCTCTTTTCAGTTGCATCATCCCAGTGTATTGCAGGCTAAAGGTTACACCCTTTATCCAGGGAATTGTGGACAGTGAGTGTGAGGCAGCCATACCGCAGCCTGTTATAGGACAAACCAAATAATTTGAATTATGTGTTGAAGTCAAGGGGGAGACACTGTTTTTTGCAGATCACTGCTGTGATATGTTTATATTGATTTCCATTGCTGAACATTAAAGCAGCTTCAGACTTTTAATGGCAGTTGTGCTGAGCCCCATGTAAAAAGCTGTACCAGTCTACAGTGGAAGAGATAAACATTTGCCTAGGTTCATATCTTGAGAACAGGGCACATACTAAATTGCCAAAATGACACTAGGCTTTGTACTACCAGTAGTGTGAGGCTTCAACCATTGCCATGCTTCAAAGTTTTCCCCCCTTCCTATGAATACAATGTCAGTCTATCTTGGAGTGAGCACAGGGTAACTGATCTTCATCCATCTCCTCAAGGCAACTGGATAACTTGGCAATGGAAGAAGCTTTGTCTGCAGGACAGACTTACAGTTGGATTTCATAAGCTTATTAGTGGCTTATAAGTCTTCAGAATCTGTTTCTCAGATCAACTCAGGGATGTCTGAAAAGGGCACCCACAGATTCCACTAACTTTACTTGGAGTTGTCAAGTGCTCAGCACCTCTGAAAGTCAGACATTTTAGGTGCGGCAAATTGTTCACATCCCTTCCCCCCAAAATAAGGCACTTAAAATTAATGGACAATTTTGATAGTTTGAACTTTAAATGTTTTAAATTTTCAACACAGAAGAAGGTTTTAAACATATCTCTCACCTCTACTTCTGAACTATGAGTTTTGTTAATGTTATTTCTACACTCTTTACCATTACACTCCTGTCAAAGCTATCATTAGTAGGATAACAATATATAATCACTGTCTCATTCATAAAGTCTTCCTTTAGTTAAAAGTTATTCAATGAATTGAATATGAAAATCTGTTGAAAACATCTAATGTGTTCAGCCTAGACCAGACCCAAAACTACAAAACCATGCTCACAAAAAATTAGTATTGCTTTTATTTAAAGGAGAAACATAAAAATACCTATTTGAGAAAATGCAGAGCTCTGCCTATATGTGAAAAATATGAAAAGAAAAATGCTCACTTGTGATTTTAAATAATGAATCTTATTGATATTTTTCTGGTTGTGATTTTTTAAAAATAAACATGACAGCATGTTATCCTGTTGAGTTCTGATATTCTTAAATTGTTGAACTGTCCTCTAACAACTACTGATTCCCATTGTCCGGACAATTAAAAGACCAAAATATTGTAATATCATTATCCTGCACAAAGGAAAAGCAAGATGTATATATTGCAGCAAATGTAGAATTTGCTAGAATTAAAAATGAATAAAATAGCATCCTTAGCAAAACTGATCATGCATTTCTTTTTAGATTTAACATGGTTAAATTCAAACAGCAAGCAACTTTATTCTTAATTCATTTCAAACTAGAAACATTCAACATTCAATTTCAACTATCAAATGACCCTTCATAACACTCTTTTTTCAAAATAGATCATTCAGAATTTTCTCAGTAAGTTCCCTGTTAGCATTCCCCATCCCCCGACACCATCACTATTTTCCGGATATATAAATAGTCTAGAGAGTATGCCCTGAATGAAGGCACCGTTCAGAAAACAACATAATTACAGCCATTTCCAGCAAAGTGAGTGCCAAAAAAGTTACAAATTAATTGAAGGTTAGCACTGAAAATTAAATCCTAGTCAGCTTGAAATCATCTTCCACGCTAGTTTATATAGAATTAAATAGGAAGTTCAGTCTTCCAGTGCTCCATGACTTTAGTGAAGCACTTTAAGGTTCAGCTGAACAAGTGGTGTATAGTATTCTGCCAAGTGAGTGACTACATTCTGCTTTTGGGGGTCTCCTCTGCCTCACAGGTTCTCTAATGTAGAGCCTAACAGTAGCTACATTCCTCTTGGTCTCTCTGGGTTCCCCATATAGGTTTGCTCTAGTACTGTCATTACTCTGTGGTCTCCTCAGATTGGGAAAAATGAAGTAAACCACTTCACCAGCCTAAGCCCACCCCTTTGCAACTTTAGTATATACTGTGGTGAGTCCTAAAATACTCTCTTTACCTGGCAAAGCTGGTTATCCAGGGTGGGGTAGGTTCTCTTAGGGTATGTCTACACTAGCTCGTTAGTTCGAGCTAGGTAGGGTAATGAGGGCAAGCAGAGTTGCAAATGAAGCCCGGGATTTAAATATCCCGGGCTTCATTTGCATGTTCCCGGGCACCGCCATTTTTAAATCCCCCTTAGTCCGAGCTAACTGCCTGCGGCTAGACGCAGCAGTTAAACATTAATTTGAACTAACTCCTTAGTTCAAATTAACTGTTACTGTTACTCATGGAATGAGGAGTAACAGTTAATTTGAACTAAGGAGTTAGTTCAAATTAACATTTAACTGCTGCGTCTAGCCGTGGGCAGTTAGTTTGGACTAAGGGGGATTTAAAAATGGCGGCGCCCGGGAACATACAAATAAAGCCTGGGATATTTAAATCCCGGGCTTCATTTGCAACTCTGGTTGCCCACATTTGCCTATCTAGCTCGAACTAACAAGCTAGTGTAGACATACCCTTACTGGCTTCATTTACAGAGATTTAACTACTTCTCTACCTGAACAAATGTGGGATCACACCTGGTTGCGCAGAAAGGGCTGTGAGCATAATAGAAAAGGATGTGAAGGTGAACAGAAATAAAATGTAATGTAAAAATACATTACATTTAAAAGCAGACATCATGCAAGGAAGGGTAGATAAGACCTGAGGAACTAAGGCCAGGTCTACATTAGGGGATAGGTTTGAATTAAGATACTCAACTCCAGCTACATTTATTGAGTAGATGGAATTGACGTACCTGAATTCGAACTTTGGCACCATTCCCCACAGCAGGAGGTCAATGGAATATATACTGCTGTCAACTTCCCTTAGTCCTCACAAGGAGGAGGAGTACCAGCATCAATGGGGTGCCCTCAGTATTCGATTTAGCGGGTCCTTAGTAGAGCCACTAAATCGAATTCCAGAAGATTGACCTCCAGAGTCACTTGATATGGGTTTTAATCAAGCTTCAACAGATGTCAGGGACTACCCAGCACATAATATGTACAATGCAAGCTACATTAAATCATTACCCGGAACTCCACCAGCCCCCTTTTATTTCCATCCAGGTCTCCCAGCCAACCCATGGCTTGGACCTTACCATGCACTGCCCTTGTAGGAGGGTTAAGGTGCATGATGAAAATGGGAGTAAGAGGGCTGGATCCCTGCCGTACCAAACAGAGACGTCCTCAAAACTCCTTTCCCCTTTCTGTTCCTTTGTCCGGTACCTTCTTTAAGTCTTTTACCAGGCCATTTATTTGGACCCTCTATACTTTCCCCATGGAGCTGAACATATGCCCATCTTTTGAAATAAGTTGTGACATGTGGCCTACCACCTTTTCTTCATTTCCAAAATGGTTCTCCCTGACCCTTGCTGTGGGGAAGGTGAAGAAACCTCACTCTACCAAAGACAATCTGGAAGTGTAAGAAAAATTTCTTGCCAGCTCCCCTTAAAAAGGGCAGGTCCTAACCCATCGTGATATTCACCTCCTCTAGGGGAGGGAGGGTGGGTGCTGACTTTGCTTGCTACACGTAACGAAGAGACTATCTCCATCCAGTGCTTGTACCTTATACCTCTCAGACCTCACATTCCTGAGGAGGTGAGACAGTGCTGCAAACTGAATGCGGCCTACCTCTTTGAAGCAGTTTCTGACCTCATCCTGCCCACCGCTCTGCAGTCATAAAGCAGAGCTGTCCTTCTCCCATAAGCCCAGACATCCCCTTTCCCACTTAGCTGTGATGCAGTCATTCAGCAAAGCACATGCATGTAGCATGCACTTGCTGAAAAGGAAAGGACTTCGACGTGCTTAAATTCTTCCATGGATTGGGGCCTTGTTGGTTATTTTCATTTATCATGAGAGTGGCCAGCTGGACCTATTCCCCCATAGCCCAGTGCTAATGCAGTCTAACTGTACTCAGCTGGAATTACTTCCCCTGGCAGAACCTGTTCTGTGAAATTTGGTGAGGAAGCATGGCAACCAATAATCGGAAAGTTGCTGTCTTATCTGCTTTGTGAATAGGTAGGTGATAGGGATATTACAATTCAGCTGAACTATTTCTATTGATCCAACTTGCCCTTTTTTGGCCTTTTTAAGACTGAGATTGAAGGTTGTAGCTCAGAGACAAGTGTATGGAATGCTTGAAATGCTGAAAATATTACACACAGTGCCTTCTGACATATTCTCAGCCTTTTTGCTTTCTGCTTTTGATGTTCTTTTTTAGCCATGAAGGGTGTGTAAAGGGCATCTAAAACTTAAGTCAATAGACCCATTATTATGATTGGCTGAAACCCATAAAATGCATCCATCAAGCCATCGAGTTGCATCTTGTGTTAAATTATGGTGATAAATAATCCCATTTTCATGACGTCATTGAGTAATCTATTCAGAAATCTATTCACTGCTGCCATTATGCATCACTCACAATCATGCCAGCTAGTTGAAAAATTCACCACATGACACATCCATGCAAGACTGTGCTTTACTCCACAGAGATAAATATATTCTGCTGTTTTTATGTCATACTGTGAAATAATTGTTTTTTTGGCTCCCAAAATTACCCCAAGCGTGCAGTAATGTTCCTAGTTTACAGCTTTGGGCATTGTAACTCATGTACTTTTAATTGTTTACATCAGAAGTGGATTGAGTCCATTTGTATACAATACTGTTTTATCACTAGTAGGTGTCACATTTTGCCACATTGTTTTGGATCAAAATTAAATCCTATTGATAGGCCTCTAACACAGAGTAACAGTACTCTAATATTTCCTGGAGTTGTATAAGGGATGCATTAAAAATTGTGTTTTGAATTTTGCTCTGATTTTAGACAGCTCATTCTTTTTAAATCATATATTTTAAAATTTTGAATGGCAGTTTACTAAAAACAAAAATAAAATAATCAGGTTGTCTAAAGAGCTAGTTCTAAATTAAGACAAATATCTTTCTTATAAAGATTTAGTTTGTTTTCTTGTCATTGATTATTATGTGTCTATCTTATCTTTCTTTAAAAAACATGATTATTTATTAATCCTATAGTGGGCAATGTAAAGAAGACAGATAAAATGAATAATTAACATAATTCATGGAGCTGACACTGAAAGATTTGGGTCAGGCTTGCTTATTTTTCAGCGCTGGCTGAAGGAAATTAAGGATTGGTTTTGAGGATCACAATAGTGAGGCTTCAGGAATCCATATTGAAGATACAAAAAATAATGAGAGTTTTTTCCTTCTTTAACATGTATCAAATGGGACAAGTCTGATGTGAGAGATCAGTGCTATACCCAGAAACCAGTTGCCAAATGTTGTTATACTTTATGCTCACACTATCTCCTTTTGTTGTCATTATCAGCAGTGTAACACAAAAACAAAACTACAGAAAGCACACACCACCTCTTCTTAATATAGAATACTCAAGGATCTGCATCACTTAAGGCACAAAAAGCAGCCACATCCCTCCCTCCCCTTCTTTGGTGTTTCCAGCACAACTAAATGTTGAATTAACCCTGAGGGAAGTTGGCTTCAGCTCAAGACATGAACAAAAATCTAACTGATGTAATAATGATTCTTCTTAAAGCTCCTCTGAAGGAGGAATGAACCTACAATCAGACCAAAGAGGGTGTAGGCTCTATCAACTAGACATTTTTCCTAGCTGTATATGAATGCCAAACTTTGTTGTTGTTGCTGTTGAAGCTTCCAGGCACATCTGAAGATGTTCCCACCTTTTAAATAGCCCTTAGTTTTAAAACCATTGAGTGTACTATTTTATATTGATCCGTGCTACAATTTGATGTCTCATGACAAGCGATCTTCCAATTCCAACATTACTGTTTTCTTAAAAAGGAATATCTGAAGGACGCAACAGTTTCTGCCTGCTCCAGAAATCAAGTGTTTAAATTATCTGCTCAGAAAGTGGATAGCACTAAATATAATCATGCCAGGTTCACATTAATGAGAACCGTGGAGTTTTGATTCAATCCCACCTCTTGTGCAGTGTATGCCGTCTGCTTAACTGGAAAGACATGATGCCACACAATTAGCAGAGGAAAAGAAGTGACTGCCTCTGGAAACGTATCAAACTTGTTACATACCACATTACCATGAACTATTTAAGCACATTTTGCATATTTTACAACACACCACAAATGCACTTGCCAGCAGTATCCTGGTTCTTCTCCTTCAGCATGCTCCTATATAGTTCATAAATTATATTGAATTGGTAGAACTAAATTCCTAAATATTTCAATCAAAAGGTTTGAGATAGCAGAATTTATTCTAATCCTAGAACCCATGCAGTCCTCAAAAATCTAAAAAAAAAGTCTAAAGAAGTTTTGGAAAATACAAACCAACAGAACTTTAAAATTCTTTTCAAACTGTGTCCAAAGCTACTACAACTGGCTAATGTGTAGTATGTGGTGTACCTGGAGCTAGTAATATTTATGGAAATCTTTCTATCCATTGGAAAAAATAAAACCTTCACATGATAAATTGTAAGACAATTTGCAAAACCTTGGGTTTTCCTTGCATAAATACCAACTCAATTGCCCTGTTTAAGACACTGCTGAACACAGCTATCTGTCCTCATGTTAATAGTTTTATTAACTAGAGAAATATATGGGATGGTGGGATGGATAAACTATAGAAGTTCTGATAAAACAAGAATCAATTCATAGCTTTATTTTGACATTTGAAAATTGTCATCTAGTCTTTTCCTAATTTTTTTGAACGTCTTTGGGCTGCAAGCGTAAGGCAAGGACCTCCAGGGCCTGATTTTTCAGAGGTGATGAGCACTTGCAGATTCTATGGATATCAAATAGTATTAAGACTTCTCAGTGCCTCTGAAAACGGGCCATACACTTTAGTATAGTTATACTCTTTTGGACCTTTTCATAATTATATGATCATCAATTACTGAACAGAATAGTCAACTGAATAGGATACTGGATAAGGATTCAAGAGACCTAGGTTCAACTGACTCCAGCACATTCCTGTGTAATCTTGGGCAAGTCACTTAGCTATCCTGTACCTAAGTTCTTTATCTATAAAATGGGGATAGTACTTTTCCACCTCAATGAGACGTTGTGAAAATAAAATCTATTAATGATTGTGAGGAACACAGCCACTCCAAAGATGAGTGCCATAGAAGAGTTTTTATATATTCAAAGTGCTACATAAACATTTACTGAGATTCACCCATCACTAACTACAGACTATATGGAACGTTAAGTAGGGTTACCAACTTTCTAATTGCACAAAACGAAAAACCCAAGGCCCTCCCCCCTTCCCACTCCATACCCCTTCCCTCTGTCACTCACTCTCCACCCAGAGCCAGATTAAGAAAAGAGCTTTAGAGGCTGTCGTCCAGCACCCACTAAAGCCCCTGGGTGCAGGGCCAGCTCTTCCTGGTGGTGGTGGGGAGGGGACAGCCCCACACATTTCCATTCATCACCCCCCCACCCTATCCAAGCTGGAGCTGTCTCACCACAAGCGATGGGAAGCTCTGTCCTCGTGCTGTACTTGCCTGGAGGCTCCACCCCTACAGCTCCCATTGGCTGGGAATCATGGCAGAGGACGGTGCCTGCAGGCAAGTATGGGGCAGCATGGTCTGTGCGGAGTCACTTGTTCCCCACCACCATCGAAAGGGAGCTGCCTCTGCAACAGGTAAGTGCCCCACACTCTGACCCCCTGCCCCTCCCCCCAAATCCCTTCCCACACCCTAACTCCCTCACAGACTCCTTATTCCCACCCCAACCTCCTGCCCTTAGCTTGCTCACATACTCCAAACCCTTTGTGCCCACCATGGAGCCCCCTTGTGCATCCCAAATGCCTCAGTCAGAACCCATCCTAGAGCCTGCATCTCCCAGTCACAGTTCTCACCCCTTCCCACACTCATCCTCCTGGCTCAACCTGAAGCCCCTTCCCACACACTGAACTCCTTTTTGGTCCCACCCCAGAGCCTATGCGGCCCCACAAAATGTAATAGCCTAGGCTTCCACAAGAGTAAATCTGGACCTATCTCCACCACCTTCATTCACTCTCATTTTCACTGGGCTAGAGCAGGGGATTAGGAAGTGAGGGGGTGAGAGCTTCAGCTGTGGGTACAAGCTTTGGGCTGAGGCAGGGGATTTGGCTGTGGGAGGGGATATGCACTGTGGGCTTGGAGTGCAGATTCTGAGCTAGGACCAGGGCTGAGGAGTTTATGATGCAGAAGGAGACTGCAGTTTAGGGCTGAGGGGTTCAGAACATGGAGGGGGCTCTGGACTGGGGCAGAAGTGCAGGCTATGGTGTGGGACCAGAAATGAAGGGTTCAAGGTGCAGGAGGGTGATCTGGGCTGGGACATGGCGGGGGGGTTGGAATGCAGGGTGTGTGAGAGTACTCTGGCTGGGAGTGTGGACTCTGGTGTGAGCCTGGATATGAGGGGTTTAGGGTGCAGGGGAGACTCTAGGTTGGAGCCAAGGATTTTGGAATGTGGGAGGGGGCTCTGGGTTGGAAGTTCCAAGGTGCAGGAGGACGTTTGGAATGCAGGCTCCAGAGCTTCCATTGGCCATGTTCCTGGACAATGGGAGCTGCAGAGCAGCCCTGTGTCAGGCAAGGAGCTGCTCTAGCCCCTACTGGTTAGCCAAAAACCAGCTAACCTTTCACATCTCTAATCAGCATTGCCACCAGAGTCCCTTTTCAATCGGCATTCCAGTCAAAAACTGGACAACTGGCAACCCTAAGCTTAAGTCCAAGATGAATACTTTATTTTTTCACCATATGTACTATATTGTTCTGTAAGATAAAATTTCTCGCCTTAGTCCAGTGTCTTCTTTGAACTGCTCCTGTTAAGGAAGTGAGGAGGATTTAGTCCCATGTCTACTGCCTGTTACATTTGTTAGCTAAGTATCTGCATTACCGATTGATAATGTGTTCTTGCTTTTTGAACTGTCTGAAATGCAATGAATTACTGTATTAATTTCTGCTAAGGCTTTGAGGACATCTTTGAAAATGTTTTAAAAGATAGATTAGTGTCTCATCAAGATAGAGATTAACTGAAAGGGCTTTCAAATTTGTCATATGGCATTGTATCTATTAGGTTATTTATTATTTTACAGGTCATGTGTGAGTGATGGATCAAATACACTTTTTAACAGATCTTTTTATACATGAGTGAGTTTTAGTAAATTTAAATACATTGGCCAGCAGATTACACCTTTGCATTTTACCTTTCTAGGACAACCAAGAAATGGTTACTGTTTACAAATACAAGCAATTCCCTGACTGAGACCATTACACAGTATTGCTAGAGAAATCTCATATGGGTGCAAGGCAAAGCTACTTAATATAAGTATTGGGTTTTTGTAATATTTTATAGGGTTTGATTGCATGCATAATTTTTCTTCCAATAAAAGATAACATAAAAACACAATTCTATCCCAGGCCCTCTGTGAAACTACATCTTATTAGCACATGTATGCATGAGCTTCAACAGTCACAATGCCATATAAAAGTCTTCAACAGTATATGAACACACTAAAGTTCTCTGTTGATAATATTCAAATGACCCTTTGTTCCCTATCCCCGATATTTCAGGTATAAAACAATTTGGTGGTTTAATTAATCTAAATATGTACATAATTAAGATGACTTAGCTCCCTCCACTATTCCAAAACACTTCAGTCTGCTTCATAATAAGCTTTTGTAACTTTTAACATATTCTACAAAACATTCATTCCATGTACTGCACCAGATTGCCTTCTCCTTTCTTGTAACTAAGTATTAGAGTTTCTTTTCAAGCTTTCCTCCTAAATCCATATATGAATTGGGATAGGGGCAGGAGTAGCAATCATCATAATGCTGTGGCATTTGGACCCTTCTCCTATCCAACAGATAGTAGAAGGGAAGGGAAGGGAAGGGAAGGGAAGGGAAGGGAGGGGAAGGGAAGAGAAGGGAAGGGAAGGGAAGAAAACCATCCATGAGGTGGACTGGCTGTTTGGTTTTTTCCCCTTCACACAATGCCTGATTTTATTGGTCACATCAGGTAAACAATGGTAGAGCATACTGACTAAAACACCTGGTTAGAAGAAAAAGTAAGGTGAAGGGCAGTGGCTTGGGGGGGAAAAATGTTAAGGAACTAAGAAGACATGTGCCTTTAACATTGTGCTTCAATGTTTTCTTTTTTCTGTCATAGTATCTATTTAAAGTGTAAATTTCCTGAGCAGGGATTGTCTCTTCATATCATTTGGAAAGCATGAAGCATTTTATGAGTGCAACTGTAATACAAACCATGAAGAAAATATTAATAATCACTATTGTAATTGCTCTCTCACGCCAAATGGTTCATTCCTTGATGAAGTAAAACATTGTAAGTAAAAAGCTTCAAGTTCCTACCATAATCCTTGTGATGGACCCCTATCTGTCTATCTTATTTTGGTGTATGTATCACTCTTGTGTGTGAAATTAGATACGTGTAGACGGGAATACGTATGATTTTTAAATGTGTCAATGGAAAGCCATCAAGGGTAATTCTACTGCTGGGAGACCTCCATGTCTGGGCAACTATACGCAAATAGCATATCTACTGCTTCTGGTGGTGGGGAAGTGACCTCAGCTTGGTGCCTCCGCTGTGGGAGACCAGCCAAGCTGGCTCAGCAGGACCGAGTGGTGAAAAGCTCCAGGGAGCAGGAAGTAGAGTGCCAGTGGCCATGTCAGCACTCCTGAAAGCCCCCTCCCCAAGGGGTCTTCTGTGACCTCACCCTGTCACAGTGGTGCAGAATTCTGTCCTCCCAAGAAGCAGTACAGACATTGAATCTCTTCAGGTCCAAGGAGTCTCAGTTTAGGGTGCATCTTCCTGCGATACCACTCCACAAATGGGATCAGCCCCCAATGAATTACTTGGGTAAACCCCCTTTAACAATGAAAGGGGGAATGTGCATACTGACTGCTCCCCCGGGTAATAATTGTTTACACAGGGCTTGATAGTAAGTAAAAGTGATTTTATTAAATACAAGCAGTAGGATTTAAGTGGTAATAAGAGAGAACAGGCAGAGCAAAGTAGATTACAAATCAAAACAAAAAATGCTTAGCGAATTCTAACACTAAACTCCTCAGCACAAACATATTACAAACTCACCCTAAGACTGTTTCTGTTCCAGCTGCATCTTCAAACGAGAGTCATCTCCCTTCCACTGGGGTCTCTGGTTCACCCTCCTTGGGTATATCCAGCCAGCCAAAGACAAAAGACTCCTACCTTCCTATTTTTTTTTAAAGAATTCCCCTATTGCATGGGGAGTGACCTGGCTGCTCCCTACCAGCCACTGCTAAGACTTAAGGACAACAGGCTATTTGCATATGACAGCTCAGACATTGAGGCCTCCCAGCAGTAGAATTACCCTTTATGACTTTCCATTTACACATTTATAAATCATACAATATTCCCTACTCCACATGTCTAATTTTATGTAAGTGTGATACATACACCAAAATAAGATAACAGAACCAGCAGATTATGACAAAGATTGATAGCTTGCATGAAATAATTTGCTCAAAGCCCCTTTGAGTTATGTACATGTATGTCCATAAGTCCATTTCTCATACTGGTTATGAAAAGTTAATGGAGGCATACTAGTGTAAAAGGTCTATAAGTGAGGTAAAAATCTGCAAGTGGCCCATGCTGAATGTGTTTTTTTTTCTCTTTGGTCTGCTGAGGGAAATAAGCTGCGGACTTTGCTCAGTTAAAGAGGGTGCATACAATTGCTGGACATTTCTACATTAAGAACAGATAAGAAAAGAAGAACAAAACATTTCTACTACCTGAATTTAAAGATACCTTCTCAACACAAAATCCAACAACAAAGAAAGAATGGAATCTCCCACTTTCCTTTCCCATGACCTGGGCCTGGATATAGTTCCTTGTATAGACAGTGGAAAGATGGGAACACATGGCATATAATGTCCAATATCTCTATAACTCCTTGTAAAACCTTATAGAATTATTTGTGTTCTCACCTAGCATCTATTTGCCAACATTCCTTCAAATCCAAACCCTTCACAGGTACTATGCTTAACATACAGGTTATAACACTTTACAATGGTTATGTCTTAGTAGGAGAACACAGTCAGTCGACAAAGATGTGCTTAGAGACTCATGAATACATTCAGTAGTTAGGAAGTGAGGAGCGACAGGAACACAGGAAAATGGATTTAGTGTTTGCACTCATTTCTGGGCATGAAACATTTTTGTCTCATTTAAAGAACAGTGTTTGACTAGTTTGACATGTTGAAGATCCATCTGGAGAGCAGCACCAGATGAGACCATGCTTACCAGCAACAAGAAAATGTTTCCAGTGCATGTTTCCTTGCCAATGGTTTCTAAAAAGTGACAGGATACGTGGGGATCAGCGCATCAGCTGTTTCATTGTGTTCGCTCCACATTCAGATGCTCAATGTGGCACATGCTGATGAACTCGCCCAGTTGCTGAGTAAATCAGAACTTGAGTAGCAAGCCAAGGAAAACTTTCACAGGTGGACATGAAAGATAACAATAGAATATTACCACCCTGTAAATAAAGTTCTTGTTACACACGGAGCTTTTAGCCATGCTGTTACATGAGCACTGGAAAGCGTTTTGTCTTAGAGAGGCACAGTGACACACAGAGCTTATAAGAACATAAGGGAAGAGCACCCTTATATACACAATGCTTCGGTATGTAAACTACTTGCATACCTAGGATGCATGCACATGGGAATGCAACTATCTGACAATTTCAGACATGGTACTACAATGCAAATGACGCAGTTTCTTGGTTTCCTATATGTTCCTCTTCAGCATTGGAAGTAGTTATTGCATTATTCACATTCCACAGGTAAAATGCGCCATATCCTTTATCTTGTAATATATTTTTAGCTTATAGCCACCACTAGGTTGTCTGATTTTCTTGCAGCATCCACATTATTTTAATTTAGGCTTTCGAAACATTTCCCAGTATAATTAATCAGAAATTTCAACAACAAAAAAAGCCTTTCCCTTCCGCCATGTATATAATTGCTTTATTAAAGAAACATGTATGAGTATAGGTTTAACTACTACCAGCTAAAGAATCTGTGGTGGCAAATTTGAGACTTGGGGCAGAGAAGTGGTATATCCACTATCTATCCCCTCATCATAGTAATAGTTCCCACATGGTATCTTTGTTTCCTGGAATCCTTCTGTCGTTTACTATTGGATCAAACCTCTCAGTTCTTTCTTTTCCTTGACTTTCCTTCAGCCGCAGTGAGCCACTGTCATTCCAGAGTAGATGCCTTTCCAAAGTTCAGTGAGGACTGGTGCTAGTGTGTGAATATGTACATTCATGGAGAGTTCCATCAGGCAATTTAGCAGAGGCTGTTTCCGAATGAGGCAGTTAGCTATAGTGTTAGGCTGGGGAGTGAAGGGAAGAGAGAAAGATTCCTCATCAGTTTTCACAAACTAGCCTGTCTTTTCACCTCTCATTAGTCAGCTTATATATATATTCAGGCCAGAGGATGCCTCCTTCTCCATGTTTAATTGAGAAGGTGTATAAAGTAGCTAGTATCAAGAGACAATAGCTCCTACTACGTGTCTAGCTTCTCTTTGAATAATACTGACTGACACTTATATAGTTACAGGTGTTGTTGCTTTTTCAGTTGTCTTAGGTCAACAGCTGCTCACTGAATTAATGAAAAGCCCCAGCAGATCATAAGGGAGAGGAAGCCCAGGTAACACTTTGTCTCTGGAATGGAGGGTCATATAGAGATTTTTCTGGTTACGGTACATTTTATAGCACATACAAATATATAAGGATGTGACTGGCAGGAAAGTATTTGCTGCTTATGGATTTCAAAGTCTCCTGAAGACAGAAAGATTGATCTTAATAGAAGTGATGGGAGAACAGAAACTATTCCTAAAACAAAGTCAGGATGGAAGATGACCTATCTTCAGTTGTTTGAACTCTGGTGTGGAGGGCTCCTTCAAAAACAATACCAAATTACCAGAGAAATTTGATAAACATTATTGTATTCAAAATATTAGAATATTGATTATTCCATAGTATTTGTGACACACACCTAATGATGCAACTGGTGAAGTGGAAATGGCCTCATGTCCAAATGAGCTTAGTGTTTGGACACAGACTACATGCTGCAACTCACGTGAGTAAGAATAGAATGACATAGTTGGGATAAGCAATGGAAGGGTTAATGAAGATCCAGATCCTCAACTGTTGTAAATCAGCGTAGCTGCATTTGACTTTAATGCATTTTAAACCAGCTGAATACTAAACTTGCACTGTTAAAGGAGTGCAACCTCCACATATAATATAGATGGACAATATAGCTGTATTATTAATTAGATCCTTAGCTACACCTTGATACTCAGATATCTGCTGTCTCCAAGTAGCTCTTCCTCCATTTGCACCTGGAAGGAAGAAGGTAACTGGAGCAGACTGAAAAATGTCAACCCACTTTTATAAAAAATGCAACAGTTGTTTTTGGATTGAAGTGCTATAAAGTAAAAAATTGTTACATACTTTTCATAACTGTTGTTCTTTGAGATGTGTTGCTCATGTCCATTTCAACATATGCATTCCAGTATGTGTGCATGTGCACACCACATGCACGATTGTCGGAAAATTTTCCCTAGTGGTGCCCATCGAGTCAGCTGTATGTTTCCTATAGTGGTGCCTCATGGCCTCATATATATACCCCAGCCGATGTGACACCAGTTGATCCAGTCTAAGCTTGCCTGAGGTGGAATGACTAGCCAAACGAGAGAATCCTGAAAGGTCTGAAACATCGACATCACCCATGCTTGTAGCGGGTGAAGGCAGAGTTAAGCATGATGAAGGACATGGCTGCAAGACACCATGTGACCTGGGAATCTCATGGTTGCTCATTACCAGGGCTTGACAAAGAATACAATCTACTCGCCTATGGCAAGTAAATTTCAGCCGCGCGCCCAGTTCATTCGCGGCGCGCGCATGCGGCTCTTGCAGTACGGGGCTGGCGAGCGGTTTTCGCCACCGTTCATCAAGCCCTGCTCATTATGGTGGTCATATTTTGATGAAGCTCAGCAATAATTCCTGCTAACATCTGGAACTGGGCCTCAAGCAGAGAGGTGTTGTTTGAGTAGAATGAAGGAGGGCCCCAATAAACTCAATGCATTGAGTGGGAATGAGGGTGGACTTTGGGTTCTATTGGGAGAATGTGGCCTTGACCAGTTCCATGTGCCTGAGCACCTGGTGCCATGGCCTGCCCTTGATATGCCAATTGTCCAGTTATGGGAAGACTTGCACCCAGCTAAAGCCACGGGAGGAGCCATAGGGCATGCTGCAAATGGTGCCTCAGACCTAAGTATCCATGCCAGAGGCACAACTGTCTATAGCGCCACAGATGTCAGGGTGGAAGAAATAGACAGCGGTGCCAGGGTTAGTCCAGGAGGCAGTGCCACTGGCACCACCAGCAGGGGAATCTGCAACTCAAATGGAGCCAGTGCCATAAACTCAATGAGGTCCCGAGTGGCCTCAAAAGTTCTGGTGTGGGGAGAGAAGGTCCAAGTCCTCTTCTACCATACTGGCTCCAGAAAGACCACTGACACCGGACTCAATGGTCCCAACCAGGGTGCTGGAGTCAATGGTACCTGGGCCAACATGCTTAGCCTAGTCAGGCTGAGCACAGTATGGGCAACCTCTGGGGCATTGCTCAGCCTTCTGGAGGAAGAACGATCCCAATCAGTCCTCTTCTTCTTCTTGAGCCCTGGGGAGTGAGAGAGATGCCACATGGATGAGCCCATCCCATGTAAAGGGGGCCAGTGCTGACAATCCCTCCTTTCAACGTGCCGAGGCCTCCCACACTGAGGCCAGTGAGCTGCACCCCAAGGGAGTGGAAGCCGCATCCTGGGACTGTGGCTGGAGTGCTGATTCCAACAGGAGGAGTTTACCAAACATCATCAGAAATACTTTACTTGAATTTCAGTCCGTATAAACATGGTGAATATTTTCAGTAGTAGACTTCCCAAGAGGAATTCTCAGCTTTGGGATTTGCTCCTTCCTGGTGCATAGTTTAAGGAGGTTAAGGTCTCTCTCCAGGGGTGCTGCAGTCAACCTGATGGGTACTGCTAGGGAAAATCTTCTGACAATTGTGCATGCAGCGCGCATGCACACATATTGGAATGCCCATATTGGAATGTTCTTTTTCAAAAACATTACCAAGAGTACTTTAATATAAAAATATGAAAAATATTGGAAAGAGGTATGGAAATTTGTGCAAAAAATGAAGTTTTTGTATCATGAAATTTTTTTCTGACTAATTTTTCAGAGCAGATTTTGGCCCATGCTTTCATCATCTTAGCTTTGTCCAGCTGTAATGCATTCTCTGGGACTACATATTATAACTACTGACGGTGTTTTATAAAGCAGAATTCATTGCTGGGGCACATTACATCTGTGATCTTTGTCACTGACAGTCAGCAGGTCTCTGGGTGGAATTCAAAAGATTAGTGGATATAACTAGACAACAAATGATTTGGTATTTTCTTACTGCTGTGACCACCTAATCTCCTGTGCCATACTACCAATATCCATCAGAAATACTTTATGTGAGATTATCTTCATATAAACACAATGCATTTTTGGTAGTAGATTTCCCAAGATGAATTCTCAGCATTGGGATTTCCTTCTTCCTGATACAGATTCCAACTTTCTTAACCTTCGGGCAGCCTGACAAAGGCCTTCTACTTTAATTAGGCATTTCAGGATGAGTGAGCTGAAGTGCACATGGGCTAGGGTGTTGTTTGTCATCTGTGTAGGGGAGCTGTTTTATTATAGTGTCTGCTGATGCACATTAATTTGATAGGATGATCATTATAAAAATATGTAAAGGGGCCCAGAGTGTTGGCTGGGCACCCTTTAAATATTTTATACATCCAAGTAATTATCCATATATTATTTAAATACCAAAACAGGGACTGCCACCTTGCAGGAATAAGACATGATACCTGCCACTCAGAGGAGCATGAAAGGTATCTATTTTTTTGTTTTGTTTATATATTGTTAGTCTCTGTAGCATTTGAGCAACTATCTGAAGAGGCAGATATCACAAATTGCACTGGAAGACCAAAGAGGAAAGTTCTGCCTGAGGGGTAGATCCTACTTCCATTGAAGTGAAGGGGAGTTTTACCACAGTTTTACCACAGAATACAACTGGAATAGGATTGGGCCCTTAGGGCTTGATCCTGCAAGGAGCGGAGCACACTGGCCCTAGTCCAGCAAAGCACTTAAGCACTTGCTTAATTTTAGACATATAGTCTCATTTGGTTCATATGGACTATTCGCGTGATTAATATTAAGCACATACTTAAGTGCTTTCCTGGATTGGGGCCAGAATGCTCATCATTTTGCAGGATCAAGGTCTTCGTACATTTTTATTTACATTTTGATAGCAGAATGGAGTAACAGCATCTTTGTTGAAGCAGTTTAGCTTCTGTGAGTTTCATAGAAGAAATGGGTTGTGTTAGAGGTCACTTGATGTTATCTTGGAATGTTGTTTTACTTGGAAAGTTCCTTTCTCTCTTAATCCATGACCATATATTAAGAGCATTCTTTCCTGAATGGAACTAGTATATTTGGTATATAGAAATGTAGAAATATTGAACAGTTTTACATTCCAGAGAACATAACCAAAAGGTTACATTGCACCATTCACAGACTCACTTTGGTTTCAAAGCATGTTCTCTACCTACAGTCTGGTTTTGCTCTGCAATTAAATGTCTATGGGATGATACTGTGGGGAATAATGACTTTCCTGTCTGTAGTGCCACTGATAGTTTGAGATCAAATCATATGTACTATGCATTAAAGCCATTTAGTGTTCTCATTAACATGACATCCTTTTGTGACCGAATTTAACAAAAGTAGTGGGGTAAAAGGCAGAGAATCTAAACCAGTTGGAAAACATCAATCTCATACACCAGTTACACCATATAACAGAATAACTGACAACTACAGCTAGGGCTTTGATGGGCAGCTAAAGGAGTTGGGCATTCAACTACAATTCCTAACTCTTAGATCCCTATGTTGTCTTATAGGCAAAATGCAGATTCTCTCTGTTTAGTTGGTCACCCATCTAAAAGGGGCTTTTCTGTGGTTTCCACAGTACTCCACAGCATATGTCATCATCACAGAAAAGTCTAGTTATATCATCCAGCAATGCTGTTTTAATGGTGATGGGTGATTATAGAGCCCTATGCAGATACAAAATTGATATCTGCATCTGCATCTGCAAAAATGATCCACAGATATTTGCAACAGCATCCCGCAGATGTGGGTACCTATCGGTATAAAGTATCCACAAATTTGCTTGGTTCTAGATCCAAAATTTGTATCCTCATCCGCATCCATATCTGCAAAACTGAGCCATGGATATCCGCAAATTTGCAGGGTTCTAAATATTTGTTCTTCCTAGTAAATGTTCTACTTTCCTCTCAGTTTTCTCTATCCCAACCCACTCTCAGGGCCTTGCCTTACAAGCACTGTTCCTAGAAATATGGACTAGAAAAAATGCCATAGTTCACCAACCTGATCTTGGAATTGGCTGAAGAGGTTATTGCATTTTCCCACCTAGGAGCTGAGAGCATTAACTCTGCAGTACTCCAAACTCTATTGGGAGAGAGAAAACAAGGGAAAATTACCAAGCCAGGATAAACCATTGGCCTTGAAAAACACTCCCAAGGGTGCACCTCAGTGCAGTACATAATGGGTCAGCTCCTCAGCTGATGTAAATCCCAGTAGCTCCACTGTAATAATCAATTTGTAATAAACAAGGATCTGACTCAATGATTCTATAATATGAGAAAGAGCTTTTTAATCACTGTTTTTCTGTAATTGCATTATAGAAATTCCATAGGAAGAAAACATTAAAGAAGCTAATTGATCAAGAAAAAGTCTTTAGGCTAAAACTTGCTAGAGATTTTTAGATAAGCTTTCTGAGGTAGAGAACAAGTCAAGGAATAAAACCCATTGGACATGTCTATCTCAATTATAACACTATGCCTGTGAAGTTTCAGGGTTCTGCAGTACACCATCTACGTGTGCAGTACACCATCTACGTGTGTGTGTGTGTGTGTGTGTGTGTGTGTGTGTGTGTGTGTGTGTGTGAGCACTGTATTTTTAACTCATTTGGGACTTTCTATCATCAACATTATTAATACAAAAGGACTGAAAATACTAGGGGATCTTACAGAGCTAGAAGAAAATCACAAAGATTCATTATGACTACGTCTACACAGTGGAGCTATTTTGGGATATGGGAGGTATCCCGAAATAGCTATTTCACATCTTAAGAGCAAGCCTATTACATCGAAATATAATGGGCTCGCTATTCCGACATCCCTGTAAACCTCATTGCGCAAGGGATAGGGGATGTTTCAGAATAGCACTTTGAAATTTGGCACTGTGTAGAAATAAACTACATGATTTTAATAGCACAAATTGCATAGCTTATTTTGAGATAAGGGTGCTGTGTAGATGCACCTAGGACTCCTCCTATTCCCTTTACAGCTGTCCTTAAAACCACTTTGAGAAAGCTGCTAACTGTCTGTGCCACTGTGTTTATTTACTGGCACCATGGCTAAGGAGCCTTGAAGCTCCCCTTGGCTGCACATGGCAAATCAGAGCCAATGGGAGCCATGAGGCTCCATGTCCATATCACTAGTAAATAAACACACTGGCATGACCAGTTATCAACTTTCTCAAAGTGGTTTCGTCGACCGCTTTGAGAACACTGCTTTATTGCAACCACAGAGAATCTCAGGCCCAATACCACTACAGATGAGAAGAACCACTACAGATGAGGAGGCAGGATTTAGGAATCTGCACACCCTTTGTTGAACCCAGATCTACACAGATACCCTGTGTATCTCCACACCACATGGCTTGTGGATACCTTGCTTCAGATATCCACCAGCCATTGACCACATAGGATAGGGCAGGAGTGAGCATACAGTAATTCTGGCTACAAACCAGCTCCATCACAGAATTTCAAGGATTCTTTTGCTCCTGCTCCCATGCTACCTTGCTTCCCCCACTCCACCCTACAGCAGTGTTTCGCACAGGAGTTTGGCACAATTTAGTTCTTTGTCAGTTTTTTTTTGCAGGTGGAAACCTGAGTGCTAAGATAAAGATACATCCCAACAAATCTAATTATCAGAAATAAGAATATGAATGTGAATCTGAGAACCTGTGAGCACCTTACAAATCCTCACAAAACACATGAGCAGTCAGCAGTGTGACTGTCAACTGTAGCTAAACACCAGTGACTACAAGCTCAGTCTGCCCCCATTCACTTCTTGATATTTTCCATTGTTTTTACTGGCTGCTACTCCTTGATTTGCTCATGAGCAGCTAGTGTTCTACCATAATTGATAAATGTAGGCATTTTCCAATCACACCATGTAAATGACCGCCATCCATATTTGAAGAGGTATATATGATGTTTAGCAGAAACCACAACTACTCACCAATAACACGCAGTCATCCTTGCAGAAAAAACAAAGACAAAAATGGCCAAAGATAAGTTCTCTAACCACAACTGTCTTCCAATAGATTAGACACAACATTGTATAAGAAATAAGAATATGGTATTATGGATCCTAGTGTAAGAAGAGATACGCAAAACAGAGTTCAGAATGACAAAAGTGTTTCTTATAATATGCAACATTTTAAAAAAAGTAAATTATAAATCATCAAAGGTCTAATGATAAAATCACGTGTATATTTTTCAAGGCAGATAATAAAGAGTTAATGGTAATTAAAAATAACACGTAACTTCAGTAATTGCTGAATCATTTTCTTTTATTCAGCACTCAGGTTTATAATAGTAGCTTTTTTTAATTTCACAAACACTTTGCTTATTATTAAACATTTGCAAGTAGGTTTACAGGCATAAATTGTGGATTTTTCTTTATACAGCAGTCTATTGTTATGATTTAACCTAAAGAATATGAAATTAAAACTGATTTACTAAATAGGTTAAGGATAGCGTACTTATTTAAGATTTCAACCCTATTTCATGCTTAGACAGGCAGATCTTAATTATACACAAAAGAATACAAATGTTATTAGCATGATAATAATTATTTAGAAGTCGTTGTCTTTTTAAAAAAAATTAAAGCAGTATTGTCATTCGTGCAGCCACATTTTTCAATAGAATGACAGCTACGCTAGTCATAGATATGTTCAAAGAATATATACAATATTCAAAGCTGTGCAGCCGACATGTTATCAGGATAAGCTAGAGTAGGTACTGCCAGAAACACACTGCACACTAATCATTATGTCCTACCCATGGTACTACATGCAAATACAATCCTTTGTGACATTTTGTCAAATATTTTGAGGTTTCTATACTTATCATTTTTTCCCTTTGCGCTCATTAACATACAGCCACCCAGAAACTGTATTCATGTATTGTATGTACAGTTCTTCACAGTGATAATACCATGACAAATTAATGAAAGGAAAATTAAAGATTTAAGTATTTTAAAGTCTAACAGGCAAGTCAAAGGGAAGAAAATTTCAGTTTATATTTGCTACCTAGCTTTCCCAGAACAGCTGGGGAAAAATGCAGTGTTTCATGCTATATTTATGTTGTAAAAGATGTAAACATTACATATAGTATCCAGCATATGACATATTAGATAAATCAATTTAAAGGTCCTGCATTTTCCAAATCTACACTGCAGGTCAATACTTAACTGTCAATGAGCCTATATACTATCAGATTTAGAAAATGTAGAAATGGCTCAGGAATAAACCATTGGCTACCGTACAAACAATGCATTTCTCAACATTGATTTGCCAGAAGTGTTTCTGTTGTCTTATTGCTCTAGGCTGGCATTTTTAATTATTTTTGGAACAAATGGATCATTGATATACAGAGTAGGGCTTCTTGTCAAATTAATAAAATAATAATGAAAGTAGTCATCTCAGACTGCAAAGGGTCAAAATACCTGGGAAGATATATAATAATCTACATGTTTAAACAAACTAAAATGCTTCTCCGTGTTATTTTAAATCTTAAGTGCTATGATATAAAATAGATTGTGTACACAATGACACCTACTGTGACAAAACCGACTATGTTTAATGACCTTTTTAAATCTTAAACCTAGAGTCCATAAAAGCATTGTAATTCAGTTGTAAAACACACTTTAATAATCAAAATGCAGCTGTTAAAATAGCACTGCTCATAATTCTAACTTGAGGCAATTTTTTTTTGTTTTTAATGCAGAAGAGCAGACCACAGTTTAAAATTCCTATGAGGTCACTATTGGCCATTACAGTGTTTTTTTGCAACTTAATAATAGATGTTTTAAAGTTTAAGTGCAGCCTCAGGCACTCATAAGCATTTATTACAAATCGCTGGTTGCCTCCCTTATGCAGAGAGGAATAACATTTACATACAGTAGCATGGATTAATAAGATAAAAAATTTGAAAAAGCCGTCAGTCAGGGAGTGAAACTGGTGCTAATAAAGCCCACTATATTCTTCGGAAATATCAAGCCGTCTGTTCCAATATTTTGCCATTCCCCATGAGGTATACAAATCCAAATCAGATAAGACTCAAGCAATGCCAAAGACATGCTGCTCTGCTCTCCAGTGGCATCCAGCTGAATCTTTTATTTATCTTCAGAGCAATTGTACATTCTAGTGTACTAAAGACTGAAATAAACTGAACATCACTCATCTGAAAGTTTCATAAAATGGGGCCCACTTCTTCCATGTTTGCTAAACCATGATTAGTGACTAAAATGCAGTGCAAAATACATACTGTGGTACGTAGATATAATAGCAGACATGGGACTGCTATAGTAAGGGCTAGTTAAAAAGCCTCAAGTATTGCTGTAGTTTAACATGATGCTCACATGAAACATAACACAGAGGAAATCGCACTGTTTAAGCAAAGGAAATCCAAGTAGCCTTACACTTTTTAGCTTTATATTAAAAAGACAGTTTATAAGCCAGGCTGCCAAAGCCATTAGGCAAGCTAAGTGCAATCCTTGTAAAATAACACACATAATGTGGCATTATGATTAAACGACAAAGGTACTTGTTATAACAAATCACTTTGTAAATCATGGAAACTACAACATAACAAAACTGAACATAAAATCATTTTTGCACCTTGTAAATGCCAATATTTTTCAAAGTTCAACATTTAGAGTAGGAAGGAAGGATGAGGATGTCAGAATTTTTTAAATCAAGATAATTCTCAAAGATAAAATACATTTATTTACATATAATTATTTCTATTACTGCCAGACAGAACAGTGGTGAGAATGGAGGGGAAAAAAAGAGAGAGACTGTTTCCTTCTCATTTTTCTTCAAGAAGTCTGCCATATTAACATTGAATAATTACTAAAAATTGTAATACACTGGTGTAATATTAACTTTTGCCAAATTGCATTAATCAAAAAGTGAGCCCACT